>NC_085956.1:7272727-7575757 GCF_963556715.1 Cydia fagiglandana
GAATCTGAATCTGAATCTGGTGGAATGGGCCTTAGGGTCACTTGCACCATTCACTATCCCGGGGACCCGGGGGTTAACCGGGTAAACCTAGAGTTACCATGGTTTCCAGTACAATTTGGCACTGAGTTAACGGTTAGTTATATCGGCAAACGACGAATAAGATAAATCAGATAAGAGGAAGATAACGAATTTTTCAATTTTTGTATTTCCCGGTAGGCCTTTTATACCGACATTGTACCCAACCGCTTGAATACTAGAATCTCCAATAACTGAATAATAATCTTAAAACATTCCGTTCATATACTAAAATATGTAGGTACTTATATTAAAAGAGATAAACTTAATCACAGTTTTTAATTATAAGCTAATGGGTTATCACTATCCAAGTAAATAAGTAACAGACTCATTATTTTGATTTATAAGCCGTCGATATGAAAGAAATCTTTCATGCAAATCATAACATCTAAAGGCTTATTCTGATTTTAATAACAGTTAATAATCCGGATTTTTTAAAGATAGCGTCAAAACAGACGTTTCTGGTTAAAAAGATATCAGTTTTAAGTATTAACACTGATAGATTAAATTCATATAAAATCCATATCAAATTTATAACCTGTTATTACATTTAGAATAAGCCTCCAAGGTTCATTTAAATCGTTTTTCTGTTATAAATAATATAAAATAAGAATTAATTAACATGATCAAAATTTTAATTAAATTGCGTAGGAGCAAGTCTATAGGACCTAGAATGGTACCTTGCGGCACAGCCCTTTAAAAGTGAACACTTATTTTTATAAAAGTTTCTATCCAAAAGTCAACAAAAAAGACAATACTTTAATTGTTAGGGCAAGTCTACTATATTTCAGTATTTTAAATTCTTATATTGCCAAAGGGACTATATTTAGCCGTAGGTCAAAACGACTCAAAAGCCTCTGTAAATATCATAGCGAAAATAATTTTTTAAATTTTATTGTGCAACCCAGACCAGCTTATGACTACCAGTATAAAAATAAACTCAAGCAGCCACGAAAAAAACAATTTGAATTTCCTATGGGACATTTAAAATCATTGCACCAGAATTATTCACTGAAGAATTTAAATTCAACGGAAAAAACTGTAACAACTTGATTTTAGATTCAAAACAATTTTAAAAACAAATTTACGAATTTTAACACTGTCTTTTACTATAACAAAAGCAACCGTATTCTTATACTACTAAAGTCCTTATTAAGTTAACCTAAGAAACGTCAACGTCAAAGTATACCCAAACCAAAACGCAGTAAACGAAATATAAGCTAATTCATTTTCAATCGTAAGACTTAGTGTAAAGCGTCCAAAATCGCGCGACGGTTTTTTCCACTTCACCCTTTTTCAAGCGTTCCGAATTTAAAATTCAAATATAGAACGATGTCGTCACCGATAAACAGGGCAGTATTGTGTTCTATTAGGTTCTTTACAGTACACATTGTTGTTTAGTATCTGGGCGTGATTTTTAAAAGGTCTTTTTAGAGGAACGAAACACGTGTAGATTATCTATGGAAATCTGAAGGATATCATAGTTTTTGAATATGTCTTAAAAGTTAAAGGACGAGTTTGTAAAGCACCTTGCTCTAATAAAATACATATTATGAAAACCAAATAAAGTGTTTTTTTTGGCATAAAGGGATAAACCACATATTGTTTGTGGTAGTTATTTTTACTAATAGATACTTATTCTAGTGTCTTGTTTACACAATTAATCGGGTTGGGCTAATTTGGGGAAATCAATCACACAATCAAAGACTATACTCTACAGTATGTAACTGAACGAAAAGCAATTACTCAAACTCGTTTAATGTTTAGGTCATACTGAGCATCTTTTACTATGTGCTTTCAAAATCGTTGCAGACTTATTCTCACTCTATTTGCGATGAACATCTCAATTAAATAACTGACCCACTAATTATAATGATCAATGAATGAAATTGTGGCGCCATTTTGGCGGTTCCCACCAAAATGTAGGTCAATACCAATAGATAACGATATAGACTGTTATTATTGCTGGCACTTTGGAAACCATCGAAATATCGGTGAAGCGCGAGTCGGACTAGCGAATTTATGGTTCCCTAGCAAGTAGAATAAATATACCGGGTGTGGCCTGTAATATGAGCAAAAAAATTAACTGTAGGCTGTACTCCTCATACTGACCAACATTTGTTCAGCAACTTTTGAAAATAACTCGTGGTTTGATTTTCATTACACTTTAAAGTTTATTCTACGACCCAATGTATTGCGAATTTTGTTATCCCACCAAAAACATAAATGTAAAAAAGGAGAGCCAAGTTCAATACAAAAATTATGCTTGGCTGTGGGGCTCGCCGCAAAAAGAATGGAGATCTAAATGAGTGCCACTGCCAAGTTCTATGCAAAATCCAAATATGTATTTATAGGAACAAAATAACATTATAAACAAGTATTAAACTCTATTTCCTTGCTTTATTGGATACCTATAACAATCTTAAAGTAGGTTAGATTTGACTTGGCCAGTTTTCATTATATCAATCATTTTATATATATTGTAATTCTGATAAAACCTGGCCAAGCCAAATCTAACCTACTTTAAGATCTCACATTTTTTTAAATAACAGCAATTGTTATAGGTATCCAATAAAGCATTTGGAATGACAATGAGTGACAATAAGACCGACTTGCACCATTCCACTAACCCGGGGTTAACCGGTTAAACCAGGAGTTGCCATGGTTAGCCATACAATTTGACACTAGGTTAACAGTTTAACCGCTTAACCCCGGGTTAGTGGAATGGTGCAAGTGGGCCTAAATATATTAGCTCGAAATATTTAACCTCACTAAGACGAAGTAGATACCTACCCAGCGATTCCCTTCGCGACTAGAGTCAGACCAAGAAAAGTCTGCAGCGGATTTGATAGCCCACGCAGTGCACGTGTTATTTTAAAAGTCAAACTTCTATGAAATTATGACGTATAAATAACACTGACACTGCGTGGGCTATCACATCCGCTGCAGACTTTTCTTGGTCCGACTCTATTAAGTACATCTTTCATCTCTATAACTCGAAAAAATAAAATTAGATCTCTACAACTAGAAAAAATCTTCAACAAGAACCAACAATAACAACAACAAGAAGAAGAAGAAGAAAGAAGAAATTTTTAATTTGGTGCAAAAACTTTTTTTCACTTCTATGACAGTTTTACGTAAATTTCAATTTTTTACTTGCGTAGTAGTAAAAAAAACCGTGGCCAATTATGTTTTTCTAGGCATGAGAACATAGCAAATGACTCAAGCTATCTGCCGTTTTAATTTGGCAAACGATGTACCAAACACCCTGCATGTATATCTTGAAAATTCTTATTATGCGACTGTTGCATAAAATAACACTGTGTTATAATGTAATTTGCTTACAGAACCCTACAAACCGTTCGTCGAACACTGCCACAATTTGAATTTAGAATCATATTCGTTATCGGCCGGGTCAGAGCTTCCTATCTTCACTTCCCGTTTTTTGCTGGCCTGTGACAGTTTCTTTTTTTAAACCGTGGCATTCGAAATTCAATTTGAATTTCATTTTTAGTTTTTTTGGTGATAATCTTTGTATGTTTGTTTCTTCGGTTTTGGGGTTTTAAAATTGTTTTTCATTACAACTTTAAGATAAGACAAGTTTAATGCGTCATTACAGTGGTTTTTTTTTTCAATGACAGATTTTCTCGGCTAATATTTTAAATATACAGTGTGATCTTATCTTCCGTACAAAGCAGGCTCCCATGAGCCGTGGCAAAAATGCTGGGACGCGAGGAAGATGATGACATATCCTACACAATATATATCGTTAATATCACCGTTAAAGTCTATGTTTATATTTATTTTACACCTAAAAACAAGGTATCCAATATAACTTTGAAAGTAAGAAAAAACCAAGGTGTCCCAAGAGAGCAGAAACCTTATTTTCTGAGAGAAAAGTTGCCTAATAGTGATATGCCTTTTATTGGGCTTTTCTATGTCTTAAGGCCCAATTCCAACAATGCTTATATGATGTCACAGCGATACGACCGTACTTTCAGTGTCAATAGTGACATTTCTTCAATCAAAAAAGTCAGTTTTGATACTGACAGATCGGTTATAGTATCGCTATGACATTTTAATAAGAAACGTCACATTTGACACTGACATATCTAATCCATATCGTTTCTGGCCGATAGTCAGTTAGCAACACATGTATACAGAGTGAGGTCTGTATCAGGGGCAACATTTATTTATATACAATTTATTGCATACAACATTTTACGCTAATAGTAAAATGACTTAGCGCATTAAGGCATTTCTCTACCAGCCAACCATTTGCAATAACTTGTAGATAGTGCAAGATTGCAGATATCCAGATGAAATTTAAAACACAAATCAAGTTATTAATTAATTTATTTATTTATTGTTATTAAATTCGGTTCGGTCAAGTTGTTAAAATAAGCTACTTAGGTACATTACGATATCTTTTTCTACCTACATATTTTAAATATGTATGTTAAAATATGCTCCAGGTTTTATTTCAATGTATGCACTCCAGACGTTTTTGGATGAAACAGTAAAATCATTTAAAAAACATTTCCAATTCTTCATTTACTTAAGAACCTTTCAATGTCAAGAGTAAAGTTCTCGAAGTAAATCATCGATATCAAATACGTAAATAAAAAGCTACAAACATCAACATTTCTAAATTGTGCCTTTCAAGAATTTAACTCCAAATTGCAAGAAAATATCAATCCGATATCTCATATCGAGATCCTGCTACGGACTCGGCCAATCCCTATCTGATGTTACCCATTCCAAATAAAACTCAAAAATACAGAACATAAAGTTCAATTTGGCTAGTTCTAAATGTGAGATAGGAGGTTGTAAAAATAGTGGATATAGATATAAGTGTATCGGATTGATACGGTGGAGCTGGGAGTGACAACAATGGAGTTTGAGTTAGTTTATCAGTAGTAACTTAAAAGTAAGAGAAATTGGAAGATTGGAGGCATATCGAGTAAATACTTGGCAATTGGACTTGATTTTGTAGTTATATCTATTCCATTTAAACTATTACGGGTCATACTGATATTAAAATAAAAAATTGAAATAAGAAGGTTTCAGTTTTATTCTTTTGAATGCGTTGGGTATTTAAATTTTATCAGATTTACTTCAAGGTTTTGTGATTTTTCTGTATTGATCTAAAATGCATTTTTTATATGCCAGATGTTTTACTCACACTTATAAAAACTTAGAACAGCAACGACATACATATATGAAATTTACACAAAGTAGTTTATAAAAAATGAACAACTGCAGTATTTTTCAGCGCAGAAATTTTTCAAATGTCATTTTTATCATAGCCATTCTATGTAAAAATTGCAACAGTTGCCCATATGTCATAGATGACACATAACTGATATGTAAAAAATAACGAGGATAGAGCTACGAATCGAATAGAATTATTAGGCCAATTTTTACTAGGAGTTTTTTTTGTAGTTTTTTTTTTATCAGACTTTGATAAATTTCGTCATTCTGGGCTGCTTATTTCGGGGTTGGTCCCATAGTAAAAATTGCTCAGTATAATCCCAAAAGTCCCAAAACCTCCCTGGCAACGGGAATGCAGTTATTTTTTAGCCACCCTGTATAATACTCGTACAGTCAGCCAAGAAAGTGGTCTACCACTTTTCGACTCTATCAATCAGATGATAGAGTCGAAAAGTGGTAGACCACTTAAGAAAGTATAGTCAGCCAAGAGGCTGGCTATACCTACTTATGAAAAGATAAATGATATGACAATTAGATCATTGCTAGCCGGAATAGTCATCTCATGACGACATTGTTCTGAGTTCTCAGAATGGCTAACTGAGGAATGTTTCAGTCAATATAAGTATAGTCAGCAGCAATAGTTGCTGAGCAGGCGAGATGATCAAAATGATCTTGACACGACTTCATTGTTAAGAGAATAAGAGCGCGTCAAGGTAATTTTGATCACCTCTCCCGCTTAGTACTAGCTCTGTTGTTGACTGTACTTCAACAACAGAGCTATGAATACAGGCAAAGTGCCAAAAATATGTATACACGACCTTAATGTACAGGCAATATTGACACTTTGCCTGTATTCATAGCTCTGTTGTTGACTGTACCTAGGTACTTAAGCTTTTGTTCATCCTAAAATACCTACTTACATACTAAACAGCATACTAAATGCCTTTATTAGTACACATTTGTATTGAATAACAAATATTTCTAATAAACACACAAATGTGATGTTATCTATGAAAAGGGACCTTATTGTCGATGGCGCTTACGCCATTATTAACAATGCTCCGATATAAATACAATACCGCGCGACGCTGTGCGGCGTAAGCACCATCGACAATAAGGTCCCTTTTCATAGATAATTCGCCAAATAAATTCCCTTACAGGATTCGAACCCGGAACCTCCTGCTTCCTAGGCAGGGTCACTACCGACTAGGCTAGAAAAAGTTAGACCAAGAGAAATCTGCAACGATATTGATAGCACACGCAGTGCAAGTGTTATTTTTATTTATACCTCATAATTTCATAGTTTGCACTGCGTGTCCTATCAAAATCGTTGCAGACTTATCGTGGTCGAACTCTAGCATAACACACAAAAGCTATTTCTAAAACTAACTCACTCGTAGTAACGCTTCGAAAATAGATCGAACAGCTGTGTTCACTTTCAAAAGGGGTTATTTTCATACAATGTTGTTTACAGTTACGACCTTTTTAAAATTAGAGCTATCTTTCAGGAATTCGTAAACATTGAGGTGTTTGAACTTGATTTGTAAGTCTGAGGCCCTTTTATAAACCGAAATAAACGTCAAATACTAAGTAAAAGTGACCAAGGCCACCAGTGTGCAGTGTCCAGGGTTGGAATCGAACCAGCGCTCCCATAAAACTAACATGATTTTTTTGCTCGATATTACGGAATGGTACGGAATTCTTAGTGCGCGAGTCCGACTCGCACTGGGCCGGTTTTTATTTATTATTAATTTCCCAATCGCTTCTAAACAAATTGAAGAACTTTCCAAAAAAACTAAAAAATTGTCTCCTAATATACAGTAAGGTCGTTACTGTTATCATAGTACGTTTTTTTAGAATTAGAAAAAGACTACGCGGTCTTGACGTGTCTTTTAATTGAGAAACACTTTCAGAAATCAGTAACTATTACTTGTGAAAGCAGAAGAATGTAAATAATCCTATATAATCTATATATATAAACGTGAAAGACCTGACTGACTGACTGACTGACTTAAATCAACGCACAGCCCAAACCGCTGGGACTAGAAAGTCCAAATTTGGCAAATAGATTTCTTATAAAGTCTAGGGGTCCACTAAGAAAGGATTTTTCAAAATTCATCCCCTGAGGGGGTTAAAAAGGGGATGAAAGTTTGTATGGGGTTAAAGTTTTCTTTTAAGCTATGAATTTGAATCTTCGGAAAAAGATATACTATTAAAATACAAGAAAACTAATTTCAGCGTTTTTGAAAATTCATCCCCTAAGGTGGTTAAAAAGGGGTTGAAAGTTTGTATGGATATCAAACATTTTTTCGAGTGGCGGACTTGATTCTTTGTATTTAGGGATATTATTAGAAGACAGGAAAAGTAAATTCAGAGTTTTGTAAAATTCATCCCCTAACAGGGTTAAAAAGGGGTTGAAAATTTTAATCCATTACAAATGCTTTGAAACTTCCTAGAAAGGCATAATGGCCGATTACAAAAAAAGTGATTGCAACGTTTTTGAAAATTCAACCCCTAAGGGGGTTAAAAAGAGGATGAAAGTTCGTCTTCGGGTGCAAATTTTATTTTAAGCTAGGAACTTGAAACTTTGTAAAACAGTATCAAATACAAGAAAACATATTTCAGCGTTTTAGAAAATTCATCCCCTAAGGTGGTGAAAAAGGGGTTGAAAGTTTGTATGGATATCAAACATTTTTTCGAGCGCGGGACTTGAATCTTTGTATTTGGGGATACTACTAAAAGACAATAAAACTAATTTCAGAGTTTTGTAAATTAATCCAACAGGGTTAAAATGGGTTTCAAAGTTTGAATCCATTACTAACGCTTTGAAAATTCTTAGAAAGGCATAATAACCGATTACAAAAAAAAGTAATTGCAACGTTCTTGGAAATTCAACCTCTAAGGGGGTTAAAAAGGGGATGAAAGTTCGTCTTCAGGTGCAAATATTATTTGAAGCTAGGAACTTGAAACTTTGTAAAAAGGTATTAAATTAAAATACAAGAAAACTAATTTCAGCGTTTTCGAAAATTCATCCCCTATGGTGGTGAAAATGGGGTTGAAAGTTTGTATGGATATCGTACATTTTTCGAGCGCGGGATTTGAATCTTTGTATTTGGGGATATTATTAGAAGACAATAAAAGTGATTTCAGCGATTTGTAAAATTCATCCCCTAACAGGGTTAAAATGGGGTTCAAAGTTTGAATCCTTTACAAATGCTTTGAAACTTCTTAGAAAGACATAATAGCCGATTACAAAAAAAAAAAGTAAGTGCAACTTTTTTGGAAATTCAACCCCTAAGGGGGTTAAAAAGGGGATGGAGGTTCGTCTTGGGGTGTAAATTTAATTTTAAGCTAGGAACTTGAACTATTTGCAAAAAAAGGTATTAAATTAAAAAACATAAAAACTAATTCAAGCATTTTTGAAAATCATCCCCCATGGTAGTGAGAAAGGGGTTGAAAGTTTCTATGAAGATCAGATATTTTGTGAGTGCGGAACTTGAATCTTTGTATAAGGGCATAGGCACCTATTATGAGAATACAAGAAAAGTACCTAATTTCAGCAACCAACATCAAAATTCACTTGACTTAAAACTTCATATAACTTGCTAAAAAAGAAAGTACTTAATTTCAACATTGCTAAGATATGAAAATTATAGTACTAAAGATGTAAAATGTTGAAGATAAGATTCCACGCGGACGAAGTCGCGGGCAACAGCTAGTTATTACATATTTGCCGTGACTTATTTTTCAAAAGTGTTTTTTCAATAAAAAGACGCGTCAAAATCGTTTGCCTTTTTCTAATGCTAAAAAAAGGACTATACAGTATGTATCAGAACAAAAGGCAAAGAAAGAGACCCATTAATGTTTAGGTCATACTGAGCAACTTTTGGACCAGCCTCGAAAACGCGGAAAAAAATTGGATGTTTCATACATTTTGCTGTCTGATGTTGAAATTCTCTATGTAGGGAGAGTCAATTTTTTCGAGCCTTTTTGGGGTTGGTCCCATAGTAAAAGTTGCTCAGTATGACCTAAACATTAATGGGTCTCTTTCATTGCCTTTCGTTCTGATATATACTGTATATGAACAAGTTATGCAGGACGATATTCCCATGTCGCGTCCCATTTCCAAATATTCAAGATGGCCGCTAAACGACGGCAAACAAGTGAACAATTGACCCCAATTCCCCCTTAATGGCGCGAAACGATGACATTGGTGTTTTTATAACACAAACAAGCGTAGTGGCCGGTTGAAGGTAAGCGGTTAACGTAGCTTGTTTCTTCAGAGGGCCTAGCCTATGACAACCATACATCTACAAACAGTAAAGTATATAAATAAAGGATTGCTATCGCTATACAGCGGGAATGCTGCCCGCGTGATGGGCACCTTGCCGAGGTCTAGGCTTAGCAGGTGTTTTAGGGATTTATATTTTCTTAATTAGGTTTAGTTTTACTTATTTTATTTTACGTGAATAACAGACAGAGTAACAAAAAAAATGGGTTTTGTAATGTTCAATTCGAGCTCTTTCAAATGATATCCCACTCGACCTAATAAAGTAACTAGACGTTAATTTTTGCCCCCTTTTTATATTGGGCATTTTACATGAGCTTAGATACACTCATGCTCTTTCTATACAGGGTGTGATCGTTAAATGAAGCCAGGCGATAATTCCGTAAATATAACAGATATCAGAAAACTTAAAATTTATATCGAAAGTGCGTTACCCAATGAGTAAAAAAACATTAATAACTTTTTTTAAATAAAAGCAGAAATATCCCAAACATTAACGTCAAACCCCATACATTTAGTACGACGACTCACCCCTCAAAGAACGTCGGTGTCGTATGAGATAAAAACTGCTTGAGATTTGCGATAATAATCTGGAATAAAATAATAAAACTACCGTTTATGAAGTAATAAATTTAACATTTTTTTAATTACACCGCAAAGTCCAGCATATTCCGAGAAAATAGGCTGTGAGAGACAGACAAACAGACAGACAGAAGCACGAGTGATCCTATAAGGGTTCTTTTTAGGGTTCCGTACCCAAAGAGTAAAACGGGACCCTATTACTAAGATTCCGCTGTCCATCCGTCCGTCTGTCACCAGGCTGTATCTCACGAACCGTGATAGCTAGAGCTAGACAGTTGAAATTTTCGCAGATTATGTATTTCTGTTGCTGCTATAACAAAAAAATACTAAAAAGTACGGAACCCTCGGTGGGCGAGTCCGACTCGCACTTGTCCCGGTTTTATTTCCTTTTGAGGTACGGAGCCCTAAAAATCGAATCATTTACAAAAAAATACCTACGGCACCTCATTATAGAAAGCTCACGGCAAACAAGATGGCGTAACTTCCGAAAACGTTACCCCATTGTTACGAAAAAAAGCGGAACTTTTGTCGAAAATCCCTTTGTTGCCGGCAGCTGGCAGTCTTTGTCCCGAGTTTCTTTCGAGTTGGTCCTATGGTTACGCTTCAGGTTCTACAATTGAATCTAAACTTTACAACTTTGTGTTAAAGTTGATTTTAGCTTGTTCTCGTAGGAACGGTTAGTATTAGTTCCGAGTTGTTGCCAAGTCAAATTAAACCATAAATCACTTAGTAATAGAGTCGATCTTAGAATGAATGCTGAAAGTGTGATTTGGTGTAATAGTGTCAAATTGATTTCAGTCTTAACAAGCCGTAAATAAGGTCGATATTCGTATGTATTATGTTTATATTATAATAATGTTAGGGCAACTACAAGAATAGTAATTTCTCCAGAGATTGTGGGAAAAATTTTGCACAAATCAAGGGTTTATTTCCGGTAGGTTATGTTTCAGCTTTTAAGTAGTTTTAATATAATTATGTAGACGTTCATAGTATTAATAATGGTTAAGAAAAATACTGGTAAATAAACATCCGATTACAGTGTAATTAACAGCACACTCGTTAATGTACTAAACTGGTTTACTATGAACAATTTGCTTCTTAATGCTAAGAAAACTAAATGCATTCGATTTTCTTTGCCGAATGTTAAACCAGTCGATACTAAGATACTTTTGAATAATGAATGCTTAGAGATGGTAGATAAAGCACTGTTTCTTGGTTTAACATTGGACAAAAATCTACAATGGAGTCCTCATATAAGAACACTAGCAAACAAATTAAGTTCGGCCGCTTACGCTGTGAGGAGAATTAGACAATTGACTAATGTTGAGACAGCTCGCCTTGTTTATTATAGTTATTTTCATAGTGTAATGTCATATGGTATTCTGGTTTGGGGCAAAGCAGCTGACATACAGACTATATTTGTCTTACAAAAGAGAGCCATTCGTTCTATATATAATTTAAGGGTGCGTGAATCATTAAGAGAACTTTTTAAAGAAATTAATATTTTAACTGTAGCTTCCCAATACATATATGATAGTATTATTTATGTTGTTAAGAATCTAGACTCCTTCACTAAGAATTCTGATGTCCATAACTATAATACTAGAAATAAAAATAAGCTTGCTATCAGAAAGTTTCGTGTTCGTAAAGTACAGAAGTCATTCGTTGGGCAATGCATTCATTTTTATAACAAGTTACCTGAGGATGCTTTAAGATTACCCTTTCCAGCTCTTAAGAATTACTTAAAAAAGTCATTGATGTTGAAGGCTTATTACAGAGTCGAGGACTACTTGACAGACAAACATGCATGGTCCAAACCAGAAACTGTAATAACGACAAGTAGCAATTAAAAACATTGCATTATGTGTAGAGTTAAAGGTGACTCAGCTCAGGTAAGAAAGCACATCAAATTGTATGAAAGCATCTCATAACAATCAGTTAGATTCATATAATATGTATTCTCATTTCTTTTATTGATTTTATTTTCTTTTCCTTTTGTAAGATTTGATTTGTTTTCTGAAAGAGCTACGTATTTGTCATTTCATGTGCATATATGTTTATTTTTTATATCAAATTCTATAAAGTTATGTACTCACTGAGTATAATTGCATGAATTCTATAGTAACTTAAATTGTATTAATTACTCGTAATGCATGTTAATTATAAGATGTAATAATGTTTTGAAAAGATGTGTCCCGCCGAGTTTGTTGCCGGTCCCATATTGGGATACCCTCCTCCAATTGAGGGGGGATTTAAATCTTCTCGGGGCAGAGGTGTACGGTTGGAGCCGGTAAATTTATTTGACGTTCATAAGCGCATTGTAATATGCCTACTTGAATAAACTATTTTTTATCTTTATCTTATCTTATCAATATAGCGGGTGTGGCCTGTAATATGAGCAAAAAATTTAACTGTCTCTACTCCTCATACTGACCAACATTTGTTCAGCGACTTTTAAATTAACTTGTGGTTTGATTTTTAATACACTTTAAAGTTTATTCCAAGACGCAATGTATTGCGAATTTGTTATGTTTAAGGCGTGACAAGCAACGTCAATCAAAATGATATGGCCTGGCGATGGCGTCCATTGAAAATAATATTTATTTTGTATGAAAAATAGGGAGTCTAAATACTTCATAATTTTTTAAAGTTGTTGAACAAAAGTGTCACCGTTTGAGGAGTCCAATCTATGTTTTCAATATTTGCTCATGTTACAAGCCACACCCGGTATAAGGTATAGTTACTTGAAATTTCGCTTGCGTTGCGTTTAATATTATCTTACACCAAGAAAAGTCTGCAGCAATTTTGATAGCCCACGCAGTGAAAGTGTTATTTTAAACGTCAAACTTCTATGAAATTATAATTGGTGTAACTTTAACACATTGGTTAACCCAATAAGAAATATTAAACAACGTTAATCCCAGCACCTCCACCATATTTTTATAGGATCTTTATAATGTGCAGGGGGCAATTTAAACTGCGGGCACAGAATAAATAATAGCACTAAGTACAGAAAACTCACTGTCTAACAAAACGCCTCTGTTACGATCAGCACAGATATGGCCGCTAGGTGGCGACAGCGCCACGCGCGGCTTATGGCAAACCCCAAAATTGGGGCCGAACGGATGTACTTTTAGCTACCTGTAGCAAAGCGACGAAATCGCGGAGTGACACACGCCTGATGTAAGGTTTAGTTACCCGTAAATTTCGCTTGCGTTGCTTTTAATATTATCTTACACCAAGAAAAGTCTGCAGCAATTTTGATAGCCCACGCAGTGAAAGTGTTATTTTAAACGTCAAACTTCTATGAAATTATAATTGGTGTAACTTTAACACATTGGTTAACCCGATAAGAAATATCGTCGAGTGACAAGCAAAAGTCACTAAGTACTATCAAAAAATGAAAGTATCAATGCACTTTATTACACTTGTAACACGGTTTATTGTCCAATAATTTCAATGGTGTTAGTCAGTGACTTTTGCTTGTCACCCGACGATATTAAATAACGTTAATCCAAGCGCCTCCACCATATTTTTGTAGGATATTTATAATGTGCAGGGGGCAATTTAAACTGTGGGATAATTTAATCTAATCCCCAAGATCGAGTTTAGAGCAATTATTTCATGCAACCGATGATGCCAAAAATGCGGGGGTGCGCGAGACGAGGTGAGCGAAGTCCCGTGCCGTGATTGGTCCGTTCAAAGACACGGACGTCACACAAAGACACTTTCGACTCGAACATGGAGTAAAATTACCGTATGCGTGGCAGAGGGGGTAGCGCGACTATGCTAATGCTATGCTATGTCTGGTGGATGTTTTGTCTATGTCTAATCGAAATATCTGCCATGTTTTACATTATAATACCCTTAATTTTTATATTTACCTAGTTATAAGTTTGTAAATTTCTGTATCTATTTACATTTCATTTTGTAATAAAATTATATTCGCTTAATCTTTTAAAAATGGTTATTACAAAACAAAGTTTGAATGATTAACTTTAACTAGACTATATATCCAGATAGCGAAAAAGATGTGTTGTGTGACTCTAGTAAAAAATGTAAGACATGGAAGATAATTCGATTAGATTAAATGACCCCGCAGTCTAAATTGCCCCCCTGCACTTTATAAATTTTTAGTTTAAACGAACTATATAGAAAAACTAAGTTTTGCTACATACTTGCTACTTGCACTATTAAAGTCATATCTGACTTGAATTCTGGCCAAATTAATTTCTGGCATAGAAATTGTATGGCGTAATACTTTATGGCTCCTCTACACGATGGGCCAACGCCGGCCACTCCAAGGGACGCAGCCGTGCGGTAGAATGAGATAGCAATAGCACTAGCACAAGCATAAATGCGTCCCTTGAAGTGGCCGGCGTCGTTGGCCCATCGTGTAGAGGAGCCATTATATGTAGTTAAAAAAAACATATAACTCACTCTTCCCTTAAAGGTGAAACCACGAAAAATTGCAGCGATTTTGATAGCCCTCGCAGTGCCAGTGTTATTTATTCGCCATTATTTCATAGAAGTTTGACGTTTAAAATAATACTTGCATTGCGTGGGCTATCAAATCCGCTGCAGACTTCTTGGTCTGACGCTATAGTGCGTTTTTTTAGCATTAGAAATAAGGTAAACAATCTTGATGTGTCTTTTAATTGAAAAACACATTTTAAAAATAAGTTACGGCAAATATGTAACAATTATGAATCTAATACGATCATTTATATTCTTCTGCTTTCATAAGTACATTAGTTTTTGATTTTTAAAAGGCGTTTTTCAATTAAAAGACATGTCAAGATCGCTTACCTTCTTGCAAGTTCTTTCTAATGCAAAAAAAAAGAACTATAGATCTTCTATTCACACTTTGATACTTTATAATAAATTAAACTGAAAGGGCATTTTATTTGAATTTAGAAACAAACTGAGCGGTATCGCATGTTATCGGAGTCGCTATCAGTAAGCGAAGGCCAGCCTTATCTGTCAACACATGTTAGGGTTCTGTATACTTGACACACAATAAATAATCAATATTGGATCGATTCTAAGAGCCATTCCACACTGACATAGAGAAATATAGGGGCCGTGCGCGTTGGAGAGTCATAGATAATTTCATAATCATTTAGATTTCCAAATTTGGTTACGATTGCTTAAGTTTTGGAGGAAGAAACAGTCGAGTACGAAACCTCGATTTTTCAGATTTTTACGCCTTGTCCAGTTGTCCTTATCGCGCTAGTTTTAGGAGCCGCTTCCGTTAGCGAGACGGGTATATTTACCTAAAATATTTAAAACTCAGCTCCTGTTTCGTCATAATATACTACATTATTACAGGATAAATATTACAGGACATTTTTTTTTACACAAATTGACTGAGGCCCACGGTAAGCTCAAGAAAGCTTGTGTTGTGGGTACTCAGACAACGATATATGTAATATATAAATACTTAAATACATAGAAAACAACCATGACTCAGGAACAAGTATCTGTATCATCACACAAATAAATGCCCTTACCAGGATTCGAACCCGGGACCATCGGCTTCATAGGCAGGGTCACTTACCCACTAGGCCAGACCGGTCGTCGTATATCTTTATTTGTATTAGTTAATAAATACTAGTAAAGGAACCCTATATTAGTAAGGCATCGAACTACAAATCGTCATTATATAATGTTAATGTTGTTAATGTTATCTCACTGACAGTGTGAAGTGTGGCTACATTCCGTCTAGATATAACAATTAAATGGGTTTCATCGAAATCATCGAAATATAAACTCACACTCAGTGTTGCCAACTCGGATTTAAAAAAAATGCTAGGCTAATGTCTAGATTATGCCAAAGATTTTTGAAACACCTATGCTAAAAAATGCTAAAATATCACTTGAAATAAGACACTTAAAGCACATACATTTTTCATATTTACCGGCTTTTTTTACTGACAAGATCTGCTTGACTAACTTTACATAGTCCGTTGACGTCCATCCGTCCACAAAAGTCAAAATTCATATGAAAATATGAACCACATAAGGCGATGGCGCATATTGTTGCTGCCAAGTTGTTGCAAACTTGGCTTAGACTAAATTATGCTAAAAATTATGCCAGATGCTAAATGGAAAATTTTGGTGCCAAAGCGAGTGAAAATATGCCAGATTATTTATTTATGCCAAGTTGGCAACACTGCTCACACTCACATTGCATAAGTATTCCCCAAAATTGTATACAGTCACGTGTAAAAATATGTCCGATAGCTCTTAATGTCAGCGAATTAAGAACTTTGGGATATATTTTTGAGTAAGTTGTATGCATCCATATTATTACACTTGACCGTACGTTACAATTATACACGGTGTAACATGAGTAAACCGAATAATTTTAACAGCGTATTCCAGACAAAAAAGTCATATAAACTTTTTTTTAAAAACGCCTAGTTTCAGAGATAATATTAATTTAAAAATAAACAAGTTTTGTTGTTACATAATGTAAAAGGCCTTTTTGATGGTAATGTTGCTGCTATGGGACGTAGTCTAAATATCCTTATTGATAGATGTCAAAAAGTGACAAGTAACACTTTGCAAAAAGAAGGTTTTAAGAAAAAAAAATGTAAAAATCAATTTTAAGTAGCAAGTTTACCAATAACATTTATTTTTTATGAACAAATACATTCAAAAAATTAAAAAAACAAAACAAAAAAAAATTTGTTTTTGGCGAAATTGACCTAAACTCATATTACATTTTTTCCTTCTTTTGACCTCAGAAATGCGTGGTTAAAATTATTCGGTTTCCTCATGTTACACCGTGTATGTATATTAGGGAAGGTAAATTCAAAATTGTACAGAATTAAAAGTGGGAATCCCGCAGTGGGCTAGCGTGGGGACTGTAGCCCAAACCCGTGTTTGAGAGGAGCCCTGTGCTCAGCAGTGGGACGTAAATACCTAGGCTAAATTATTATATACTATTAGAATTAAAAATATAAATAACTTACCCATTTCTGTTCAGATCAATGATGTTTCTCAGTTCCAATCTGAAACCAAATAAGACAATAATTTAATAATAATATAAACATACCTACAATATGTATGTCAAATATTCATACATATTTAGCTACTAGTATAGGTACATTATTATGAGTATGCCCATAATGACTCTATTGACCATACATAACTAGTATGGTGTGGCGCCATACAAAACATGGTTTTATATTACGTCTGGCTCGTCAGCGGAATAAGATGCTATTCCACTACCATTCCAGATTACTATAAACAGACGCCGCGTTAATGGAGTCATTCAATATTCATAAATTGGCGTTTTTCAAATAACCAGACATCGTTATAGCATTTTGGGTGCAGCGGAGTGATGTTAACGGAATTAGTATAAAAAATGCCAACCGTAATGATTAATTAGCGTGAATTACGTTAATATTAACCTAAATTTAGCTTTTGAGTTGGAATTATCTATATCAATTCCGTTAGAAGACCACTCCGCTGCTATCTTTAGATTCAAGCATGGAGACAAATAAAAAGCCTTTTTTGAGTTTACTGTGGGACTACGATTACGTCGAATTGAAATTGCCCAGTATACGTCGCACCGCCGCGACGCGTCGTGTATCGCGCGCGCGTGTGTGTGTGTGTGTGTGTGTTTGTCGCGTGTGTGTGTGTGTGTGTTTGTCGCGTGTGCGTCGCGTCGTAGTAGTATGCGTCGTCTTATAGGTTAGTGGTCTGTTGAGTGTTTAGACTAAGGCTAGCCAGAATTAGGAGTCAGCGGATAGTTCTATATAGTCACATATGTAATATAATAAATATAATAATATGGTTAAAACAGGTGTTTGTTTATAGTTTACATAATACCTACTAATAGTCATAAGTTCAAAGGTTAACTGAAAGAAATAAGTTCGCCTTTGTACTGTCTGTCCTGTGCCATATTTGTGTTTTGTACAATAAAGAGAATTCATATCTATAGTGAATTTTTTGGATAAAAAAAATTATTTGATAGATTTTGTGTCGGTAACGCGATGGTCTAAAATCAATCTTTTGGTACATATTTAAATAAAAGTAAACAGAAAATTTGAAAATTTTCGGGTAGTTATAACATTTATTGGTTAACCAACCAAATACAAAACCGCCTGGATCAGCCACTGAACGACCTGACTTTAACCTACATTATTTGATCGTTTAATGTTTTCATCTACCCTCGACTGGCTTAAGGAAGCATTTGAGGGTGGATTTTGTTTACTTTTATTTAAATAGGTGATTACTAGATACAGTGATTGAAATTTTCAAAGATGATTTATTTCTGTTGCCGCTATAACATCAAATACTAAAAAGTATGGAACCCTCGGTGGGCGAGTCAGATTCGCACTTGTCCAGTTTTTTTCCAATGCAAAATAAGAACTATGTATAGCAAATTTTGGATTTTTCATTTGGCCCGCTACTTCGGCTAGGCCTTAGAGCAGTGGTTCTTAACCTAGGAGTAATTACCCCCGTGGGGGTAAAACTGGTATTTTACAGGGGTAATAAGCTAACCTAATATAACAATACAACAAACGTACACGTTTTATTTTTTATTACCATTGGGAGGAGGGGTAAAATCAGGTTCCCTAGTTAGTCATAGGGGTGACCGGCCTGAAAAGGTTAAGAACCACTGCCTTAGAGGATAACTCAAAAAGGCGCAATCCACGTCCTCGTCAATCGGACTAGCCATTTGTAAACTCTAAAGTGTCCGAGCTTATACCCCCTCGACCCAAATCCCAAAATTGTGCCTTTGTGAATTAGGGGTTTGACAAAATCCCCTAGTCTTTTCAAGACTAGCTTTTTTGGTGCTACAGAGTCTCAAATACACGCTAATACCAAACACATGAACTGGGTCGCCCAAAAACATGTAAAAAAAAATGAATATTCTTCTTAGGTACAGTCAATTACCTGCAATAATATATTCTCTTCGAAGGCCGCAAAAATATGTTATAAACACGTTCATGGCTCTACAAATAAGATCGTGTCAGATAATTTCGCGGCCTACGAAGAAAACATATTATTGCAGGTGACTGTACTTTAAACGATTATTCGAATATTTTTCTTAGGTACCTACTCAAAAACATAAACTTAAAATATGTAAATACTGCTTGATATTTTGACGACCGGTCTGGCCTAGTGGGTAGTGCCCTGCCTATGAAGCCGACGGCCCCGGGTTCGAATCCTGGTAAGGGCATTTATTTGTATGATGATACAGATATTTGTTCCTGAGTCATGGTTGTTCTCTATGTATTTAAGTATTTATATATGATATATATCGTTGTCTGAGTACCCACAACACAAGCCTTCTTGAGCTTACCGTGGGGCTTAGTCAATTTATGTAAATAATGTCCAATAATATTAATTTATTTATCTATATAAAAATATCTGGGAGACCGAATAGATAAGACATAGCTAGATCGATTTTTCGCCCTCGAAAGCCCCCATATAAAAGGTAATTCTATGGAACTTGCTAACTATGTAAACAAACCGCCATATTGAAATTATCTCTGAATGATGAATTTACTAGTGACTTTTGTTTACATAGTTAGCAAGTTCATGAAGTTCAATAGAATGACACTTTAGCAAATTTAATTGAAATCGTTAGAGCCGTTTCCGAGATCCCCGAATTATTTATAAAAATAAACAAGAATTGCTTGTTTAAAGTTATGATTAGTTACATAGATAAAGTCTCTTAACTCCACAAAAAACCTACATTTTGTGAAGTGTTGGAAGTGAAGGGTGCGATATCATCCTAAGTAATAAATATTAATGTAAAACAAATTGAAAGTAAATTCACTTGGTGTTATCAGTATACGGGCGAGGCCATATGTAGTCCACTTTAATATTATCCCGTCATGCGCCCACCGTACAACAAATTGATGCAAAGCAATTTGACCCATATTGATCTGTAATAACACACCACACGTCTGATACTGAGTCGCTACAACCCAATTTTAGGCCCACTTGCACCTTTCCACTAACCCGGGGTTAACCGTTTAAACCTGGAGTTGCCATGGTTACCAGTACAATTTTACACTAGGTTAACGGTTTAATCGCTTAACCCCAGGTTAGTGAGATGGTGCAAGTGGGCCTTAGTTAACATCACACGTGTGACAGCAGGGCGCTCCATGGGTTAAACTGTACCCCGATCAACGAGGACTTTGAGAGCGTAGAAAAAATATACCATATTAACTTACCTTATTCATAAAACTTTACGGGCCTGGGTTGACGGTTTAACCGGTTAACTCCGGGTTAGTGGTCAAGAGGCTTAAAATGAGATTGAAAACGTTTAACAACTTCTAAGCGTACCTACTAATTTATAGAGTTATTCATAAACGCGTTGCCCTGAATTAGCTATAAATCGTTTGTCTTTATCTGTCATTTAGACTTATGTATTCGTAAGAAAGGGATGAAACATAACTTAACTGAATCAGGCCCATAAACTTTTAGAGTTAGACCAAGAAAAGTCTGCAGTGATTTTGATAGCCAACGCAATGTAAGTGTTATTTATATGTCATAAAGTCATAATTACATAGAAGTTTGAAGTTTAAAATAACACTTCCACTGCGTGGGCTATCAAAATCATTGCCGACTTTTCTTGGTCTAACTCTATGAATACGGGGGTACATCTAAATAACGTACATATACCTACAGACAGACAGACAGACAGACATGCAATACGTACAGCACTCACAGCTAATGTCTTAATCCCTAAAATGGGAGTGCTGGCCACACCCGTCTGACCTTGCCGGTGGTGCAAGTTACAAGACTTAGGGCCCGATTCGGATTTTGAAATAGACATCTATTAGACATCTTATAGACATCACCAAGATACGATAACGATATGTTTATGATCTAACCTGTCAAATTTGACATTTGCGCGATTCTGGAGATACTCTTGAACGATTTCCACAGGATATGACTTAGAGATCCAATTCACATCTAATAGATATCTTAGTCTATCTAACGTAAGAGTGACATTGGTTGCCCGAATTGCGCTGCAAAAGAGAACTAGTTGATATCTGAACTATAACGTATCTAGAATGGATCTAGTACGTGTCGTCTCTTCTGAATATCTTGAAGTTCGAATACGGCAGTTACACTAGAGATGAGAAGGGCCCACGCGGGGCTATCCTGGGGCCCTTTTGGAAAGTCTATAAAGCGAATTAAATTATTTGTTAATTATGGTTTGCTTTTAAAAGGGAGGTGGGACGTAGAATTAGGGAGAGGACCTCTGATGCTCGCGCGGGTTCGTACCTGGTGCAAAGGTTGGCCATCGCTGTCCAACGTGGTAACGCGGCAAGTGTAATGGGCAACTTTGTACCCGGTACAACTCGCGGAGGTCTTTTAAATTAAAATATTTTATGATTTAGATATATTTATTTAAGTTACTTTTGTTAATTATTAATTAAATCGCTACAATGGTCTTCTATTTATTATGGGTACAGAATCAAACTGTTATTACTGTCTGTTCTTCGGGGCCCCCTGAGGATAGGGGCCCTGTCTGGGCACGTACCCCGTGTGCCCTTATGGTAAAGACCGTACTGGGCCCACGATGGGCCAAATATGGACTAAGGGCTTTGACGAATCCGAATACTTCGGTTGGGCTAAAACTGCCTAAAACGCTGAAGGCAAGTTCATTATTTATACGATAAATTAAATCGAATCACTTAGTAGGTATATAATTATCCTTACAATTCCACCAGTTTTCATCAGTCTTGAGTGTATTTCATGAATTTGATCGAACCCTCATACGATATGTTTTAATCAATATTTAATTTTCCCGCTAAATTCTTATAACTTGGAAGTTATCGATTGCGGCCAAAGAGATTGTATAGGTAGCGGTTTTTACGCGACGCTCTGACAGTTTTGCACTGACATAAACGCTAACGAGAACGTAACTTACTTTCTATGCATCTCGCTCTTACTCGCATAGCTCGAGCGAGATGTATATGTAGAAAGTAAATTACGTACAGTCCGTTTTTTTTAGCATTAGAAAGAACTTCGCAGAAGTAAGCTTATGGTTCCAAATCCAGCACTTTTAGCGGTAATAATTTGAAGTAAATTATATGTATTGACCATGCTACATTAGATAATTCAATAATTATTAACAATTAAAGAGCCTGATAAAAACTGCACGCTTGCTTCTGTGGAGTTCTTTCTAATGCTAAAAAAAACGAACTATAGACGGTAGCGTAGGTTTAGGTATATGCAGCGATGCGAAACTCCTCTCTTCGGGCAAACTCGGCTCCGTTCGGCTCAGCATTGCTCCGAGGAATTAGGGTTGACACAACTTGACGTCCGTTGCGTGCACGACCACAGATAAGATAATCACATGAATTTTGACAACCCTAAAATAGCCGAAAGGGATACTGCCATATATTAGAAAGGGACAGTATGATTCGACCCTGAACCGCTGTCAAACTTCGGTTTTGTAGGAAGTTTCATTCTATACGGTAGTACAGTCCTGCAATAATATGTTACACAATGAAGACCGCTAAAATATGTGACACGATCTTATTTGGAGAGCCATAAGGGGTCATCCATTAATTACGTCACACGAATTTCTAGGTTTTTTTACCCCTCCCCCCCTCCTTGTCACACTTGGTCACATTTGGCAAACCCCTCCCCCCTAGTGTGACGTCACATTTTTTCTACGAAATCGCCAAATCGAATTAAGTAAGTACCTAAGTATTATTAATATTTTATCAAAATATTTTTGACGATATAAATATTAGTAATTTTATAACCCAAAACTGCTTAGGAAAGAATATTAAACGAATAAAAACGATTATCATTTTAAAAACTTGTTATTTTAATGTACAGCGAATAAAATAATTTAAATAAATTTTCGGTTACTGATGAAGTTAAAGTGACGTCACAAAGTTTGTGTCTCCCCCCTCCCCCATGTCACAATATGTCACATTTTCTTGACCCCCTCCCTCCCCCTAAACGTGTGACGTAATTAATGGATGACCCCTTAGGTACCTATACACTAGCTGTATTCAAATTACATATACTTACCTATGTATATTGTATGTATATAGATTTGACAAAAGGTACCCTAAGCACACTTAAGGACCCTTGATCAATCGATCTTTTCAGCCGAGGGCCCTTCGCCTATCGATTAAATTCGATTTCAAAAGGTCCTTAACAGGACCTAATCTTAAGGTGTTTGACTTTGGTAACTAAAGTGCCAAGTCTAGCAAGTTTTGAAGAAATTTGGCATGAAAAGTTGCCAATTGGCAACTAATTTCCATAGATTTAAACACAATTTTGGCATGTTTATGCTTCTCGTCTCATGTTTTTAAATTCTAATTTAGAGACGATATCTGAATACTTTAGAATTCAGTTAAGATTCACACGAACCTACCAAAAAGCCGCTCTCAAACAATCGCAATTGCGCTCTCATTCTAATGGCTCTTCTCCACGATGGGCCAACGCCGGCCACTCCAAGGGACGCAGTCATGAGGTAGAATGAGATAGCAATATCACTTGCTCCCTCTAACGCATAAATGCGTCCCTTGGAGTGGCCGGCGTTGGCCCATCGTGTAGAGGAGCCATAAAACGACGTGTTCAAATTAAACAAAGATAATATTCACTGCGTTCTGTTCTGCCTTTAAGAATAGGGTATTTTCCTACTAGTCAAATCGTTTACCTTTTAAGAACTGTCAAAACGATTTGCTAATATGGAATTTATATGAAACATTACATCGTGACGTCACGGTCAACTCACCAACTTTTTATATTTCTATCCGATTTATTAAATAGAACTTGTGTTTAATAATAACTGCTATCTGTGTTTTTCTATTAATTATCTGGTGCTTCATGCATGGTTGAAAATAATTTATTTTTATAATACCCTATTCAGTACTAAAACATTATACCGGGTGTGGCCTGTAACACGAGCAAATAATTAAAACATAGATTGTACTCCTCAAACGGTGACACTTTTTTTCAACAACTTTTAAAAATTATGAATTATTTAGACTCCCTATTTTTCATACAAAATAAATATTAACTTCAATCGACGCCATCGCCACGCCATATCATTGTGATTGACGTTGCTTGTCACGTGTTAAACATAACAAAATTCGCAATATATTGCGTCTTAGTATAAACTTTAAAGTGTTTTAAAAATCAAACCACAAGCTATTTTTTTTTTTAAACTCGCTGAACAAATGTTTGTCAGTATGAGGAGTACAGCCTACAGTTCAATTTTTTGCTCATATTACAGGCCACACCCGGTATGTATCTTTAAGTCTATCATCTTGAAAAGATGCTACTTATAAAGAATGAAACACAATAGCACAAACGTGTCCAAACTCATGTGAGTGCTACTTTATTCTATTCAAAAATACAATTTTATATTTGCAGTCAGACAAAATTACAATTGGGAATTCACCAAACTAACATAACTCTAATATTCGACAATAACTCTGCGAACATAGCAAAAATAAATTTGTAAAAATTATTATTCGATATTCGAAAATACAAATTTATAAATACCGTTGACGAAAGGAGTAACTGCCCGAGCGTCGTACACAATTGTACTGAGTAGTAGAAAACAGCGCCGTAACAAGCCGCAAATATAAATTTGTTTTTGATTCTATTCACTTATATCCTGTAAATACACGCTCACTATGACATGGTTCTAACTGGATACGTCAAAGCGCGCGTATGGTACTTTATCACAATAGGCCAGCTTCCGTTGTAGAGGGACCGTGGGTTTGTGGGGTTGGTGAGACTGTCCACATTTTAAATAATAAAATCAGCCACAATCGAATACAGAACCTTCTTCTATGAAATTGAAGTCTGTTGAAAGTCAATTTAAATACGAAATGAGTACTTATATTGTTGTAAAAGTTTTTTATCGGGCAATAGATAAGTGAATGAACTGAATGAGTATAAATAAGTTGAATGAAATAAAAGCGTCGGTCAACGGCCTCGCATATGTAGATAGCGTTAGACCAAGTAAAGTCTGCAGAGATTTTGATAGCCCACGCAGTGCAAGTGTTATTTTAAACGTCAAACTTCTATGAAATTATGATGTATAGAGATAATTTAACACTTGCATTGCGTGGGCTATCAAAATCGCTGCAGACTTTTCTTGGTCTAACTCTAGTAGGTACGTCAGATTCATATGACAAACACATTCTCTAGTCATGATTAAATGTTGATTCTAATCCTACAACAGTTTTTGAGTTTTTCTATATGGTGTATCTGTATTCCCATTTGTCCCCTCCCCACGTGACCACCGCCATACCCTCGTAAATCCCCGTGTACTTGTACAAGTAAAAATTTATTTCGAGTTTTGAACTCATATAGAAACAAAAGCAAGTTCTAAATTCAAAAGTTCTAAAAAATGCCCTGGGTCTTACGAGGACACACTAGGAGGGACAAATGGGAATTACATATTTATATGAACCGCCTAATCCCACCATTGTCCACAAATGGGAATGCACCAACCATATAAATAACATTTTTCTACTGAAATTATAAACGAGGGCAACTTAATTAAAAATATCATTAACGTAAAGGAAATACTCCGGGTCACGGGTTCGACTTGATAAGTTTTTGTGAATTGATTACAAGTTACTGACCAATATTAGACCTTATTGCAATGGTATAAGGTCCACCATGGTTATTATACTTAGCATATCCACATGGATATCTAATGCTAAGTATAATAACCATGGTGGACCTTATACCATTGCAATACGGTCTAATATTGGTCAGTAATTGTGTGAATGGTATATCAAGGCTTCCGGTTTGACTTATCAACATGTGGTTTTATTAACATGTGCTATGATTATACTTACATGTAACAAAAAAATTAACTGAAACTAACAGTTTCGACATGAATATGATTACATTATCAATATATTCCCTAGGCTTAGTAACGGCTGTATCGTCTAGACGACGATAAAAGTATTCATAGATAGATAGGTATATTGTATATTCCAGCAAAGCCATTTTGTCAGTAGGAATAAAAAAACCGGGCAAGTGCGAGTCGGACTCGCGCACGAAGGGTACCCCATACCAATGCAAAAAAAAAATCCCATTGAATTAATTTTAATTAATTCCAATTAATTTTACCATAATGCAAAAAAAAAAAAAAACAAAAAAAGCAAAAAGAAAACGGTCACCCATCCAAGTACTGACCCCTCCCGACGTTGCTTAACTTTGGTCAAAAATCACGTTTGTTGTATGGGAGCCCCATATAAATCTTTATTTTATTCTGTTTTTAGTATTTGTTGTTATAGCGGCAACAGAAATACATCATCTGTGAAAATTTCAACTGTCTAGCTATCACGGTTCGTGAGATACAGCCTGGTGACAGACGGACGGACGGACGGACGGACGGACGGACGGACAGCGAAGTCTTAGTAATAGGGTCCCGTTTTACCCTTTGGGTACGGAACCCTAAAAACTATGTACATATATGTATTTGTATAGTCAACAGTTTTTAAGAGTGTAAGAAAAAGAGAGTATGATTCTCTCTGCTGAACCTTCACAAATAATCTTGCCAAACTATTGATTAAGTATCATACATACAAACTTTTTTTATTTTATTTATTTACACAAAAGGTACATGCTCACAAACAAAATTTATAATATCGCCAAACTGTAACCTGTTTGTTGGCGAATGAAGCGCTCACTTAAATAATCGAATTATATTACATAGTATGAAATAACAAGGCAAGTTTTATTACGTGAACTAACAAATATTTATGTAATATGTAATGAGATCTCTGTGCTGTGGTTGGGGACCCAAGTCAAATGAGAGTTCTTTGAAACTTTATGTTTTGCTACAGACGTTCAGAGGACTAAAGAAACTTACTTACAGAAAGATGTTAGTAAAATCTCATTCTCTAATGCATATGGACCTTGATACAAAATATTCCCTTTTTGAAAACAGTTCTATGTAATTGCAATAAAGACAAATACAGTCTGACAATAAGAGTGGAAATTAAAAAGCGCCAATACTGTAGTGTCATTCCGTTTTCTTATATAGATTGATTTGAAAGGGACGACACTACAGTATTGCCACCTTTTAATTTACTACTCTTTTTGGTCAGACTATGACTTAAATTATAGCAAACAATACCCGGACCAAGCAGTCTCTATCCATAACTTGCAAAAAAAAACGTAAAAGAAAAACAGCGTATCTCAAAAGGGAATTCCATTTAATTATATCCTTACATTAACAGACGCTTGGGCAGCCTAGTTAAAAATAAAACTCACGCGCATCTGCTCCGCACGTGGTGGATTTGGACAATACCGTCTGGGGTTTGGGTCCTGGGAACTGGGGTTGCATTACAACCGCCCTCTTTACTGACTACTGTCTGTATTACCATTTTAAGTTGAGCTCCAACTACGTACAGATCTCAAGGACACGCTACGCTAGTTTATGTGAGAGTATGAATATTATGCGTACGCGCATGGTTTGGGAATATGCGCGTTTTTCAATGGGACTAATTGAAATGGGGCTTATGGCGATGGGCAGATGTTTGGCGGGTTTTTGATTCTGTTTGACCATTTGCGAATTGTAAAGCGTGTTTGCATTGGAATTTAAAGGGCATTTTGATTTTTGAAATTAAAAAAAGCTCCTATAGTTTTCAAAACTAGTTTTTAGTTAGTAGTTTGGAGTTTTTGGTTTTTATGTGGTAGTTGAAAACCGGTTATTTGTATAATATATAAAAGTGGCAGAAAATTGTCTGACATTAAAGGACCCACTGATTAACAATCCGCCGAACGGTATCGGCCTGTCAGTTAGAACAAAATTTTGACAGTTCCGAATAACTGACAGGCCGATACCGTCCGGCGGACTGTTAATTAGTGGGCCCCTTTACGATTAATTGTGACGTTCCACGGCAAAAGGTACTTTAGGGCGGCTGGCGCTTACGTCGCATAGCGCCGCAATAATAATAGTGTAAGCGCCAACCGCCATAAGGTAAGTACCTTTACCCGTGGGACGTCACAATTAGTAAGTAAAATGATATAACATCGAATGTAATACTATTTAAAAAAAAAAGTAGGTACATATTACGGTTTTATGCCTCAAGAACGATTGTTTCCTCCCACTTTTGTGATACGCGAATTGTGAACGCAGAAAGTAGGAATTTAATTACAATATGGGTGAACTAGCAAAAATCACTGAAACATTTGTTATTTTATCTGTTTCTCACAGGAATATAAAAATAAGATTTTACGGGTAATAAAAGATTCTGTAAATTGTATATTTACATGATTATAAGTCTAATTTTCGTGACAAAAAACGTTTTAATCTCAGCACAGCCGCTTGGAATAGTTCGAACGTCTCTCAAAGCGAGCACGCGAATTATGTGAGGGCTGGGGTTAGGGTTGTTATGTCGCGACGTGATATAACTGTGTTATATTATATCATATACATAGCGTTAGACCAAGAAAAGTCTGCAGCTTTGATAGCCCACGCATTGCAAGTGTAATTTTAAACGTCAAACGTCTATGAAATTATGGCGTATAAATAACACTTGCACTGCGTGGGCTATCAAAACCGCTGCAGACTTTTCTTGGTCTAACTCTACACACACGCTGAGCGCTGACTGAAAGTCTGAAACATATCGTCGTTAGAATGTTTTTAGGACGAAAAACTATTCTGGCACAAGTTTCTGTTTTGTTAAGACAACTTTAATTGAAAAAAAAAAGCATTTAACCTCTCATGTGCCGTGATTATTCTTTTTCAGATAGTTTTCACGTACGCAGATCCGGGAGTACCAGCGCGTTAGAAGAACATTCAAAATCAAAATCAAATCAAAAAATATTTATTGTATGGTTATGGGTGGGGTTTACAAAGGTGGTACAAATTATTGATGTTCTTCTCTTCCTTACAAAGCCCTGCCTTACAAAGGCATAGGTACAATATTGGTAAGTTGTCTTTTCGTAATTCGTCTAACAGTTTACCGAATCTGCTTAAAAACTACGAATATTAGATGTACTACTCGAGTATTAAACGCTCAAGTCTATCAGCATCTTAAAATATCAACCATAACATAACGTTATTTGTGGCATTCTCAGCCAACTTATTGTCGGTTGTCAATAAGGGGCTACCCGAGGATTTCATCGATTTTTAACAAGTTTCGAATCGTATCTCCTTTTTTTGCACTACAGATAGAATTATAAGACAAACGGTTATCGGTTCTTCAATCTTTTATCTCCGATTTTGTCCACCGGATTTTGAAAAAAATGAATACTTATTTTATTTATGAATTTTTTAAACATTGTCTAAAAAAAACACTTTTTTCGTATCTAGATTGCAGTGAAGGATCTTACATGTACGAAATCTACATATGTATTTGGGTTCGTCTTCGAAGTCTCGAAAATCGTGTCCAAGGTTTTAATTTTAAACTAATTAACACAAAAGTTATGGCCAGAAAACCAGTTTTTTAGCCTAAAATTGTTCAACTTTGATGCCAAATATCTCGAAGACAATGAACTTTAAAGTAAATATGGGATACTATATTGCTTAAACCCGTTGCTGTTAATATGATAAGCTACAAAAAACATTAGAAAACTCAGGGATTCAGATCGAAGGTCATTGGCGTGGGGGAGCTGATATAGGTATGTAGCTTCAATTTCAAATAAATCTTATCGGCAAATGACAATGTGGTACCTTTTGGTTGATAACGTCACATTTTATTGATACAGCTTCTAGCTTTAATTTCGCCGGAGCTGTAAGCGCGTTAGACCATGCGGTTTATTGACTCTATTGTGTCCCCTGTTATATTGAGTTGTAGCATATCGGCACACAGTACCTACACTATCAAAAGTAATATCTATTTCCTTTTTTTTCATTGGGTATTACGACGTATTAAACCTGTGCCTTATATAAAACCTAGCCGTTGAAACTATTACGAGAAATATCACAAGATCGATATAAAATGCTAAATAAAGAAGGCTCAAATTAATACTTTAGGTAAGTATTGAAAGCGAGGACTAAGTACTTAAAATAATTGTTGATCTTGAACTGTCGAATACTTACTCTACATTTAATATGACATTTTATCTTACCTAAGAGTGACATTCCATTTCCAACTGCAGCTGCAATACTGTTCATTTTACTATGGAAACGCGTCGCTGTCATTGTCAATTTCCATAGTAAAATGAACAGTATTGCAGCTGCAGTTGGAAATGGAATGCCACTTTAACGCTTACCTAAAGTCCTGCGAATATCCGAAAGTCTTGTTCAAATTATTAATACCCTAGTGGAAAAATTAAGTTCTTTTTGCTTCAAGTTTCGCGTTTTAAATTTGAATAAAATAATAATGTTCTTATATCGATTAGGTAGTTTAGTAATTAAATAAATATATATTCTGTTTATTCATATTTTCTATAGGTATATGTTTAAGGTCATGCACAGGAAATCCTTCGAAACAATAAGTAACAACTCACCAATATTTTCCTTATAGCGTCATTTTCAATGGTTACAGGAACGCACTACGAAAAAACACCCAACTCTCCGCCATTTTTGCGAAACTCCCGAATACATTTTAAAAATAGAACTACGCGCCAAAATTACTCGCGTCACAGCTAAAACGTTCCAAAAAGTGAAACTGAACTTTTAATACCGATAATAATTGGAAATATAACGGTGAAATAGTTTTTAAATGCATATTTACACAAAATTGTCCCTAGACTTCGGACGCTAAAATCACACTGAATGGGCCAAGCGAGTGAGTGACTGGCAGAAATACCGAAGGGAGGAAATTAGTATCACACTCTCAGCGCTTCAAGCGCTTGAACAAAACTATTCTCTTTAATACACGTTTTTAATTCACAAAATCGACTATTAAGTATCTATGAAAGCGTTTAGAATATTATTCATGATTTATACAAGGTTTCCAGTGTATAAAAAATGCGTAATAACAGAAAACAATGTATATTTAATGTAAAAGATAGTCTGTTGATTGAAGCGCTGTATGGTACAAAATGGCGGAACCGTGTGATAGGCGCGTACGGAACCGACCAATGGCGGGACAGCATTTTGATGGAACGATCACACTAAGGGCGGTCAGTGGCTCTGAAACTTTTTATTAATACTTTTTTATTTTAGATTTTTTAACGACTTTATGCAATTGTCTATCGCTGTTTTCTGTTTGTAATGCGATATTGTCATGTCTGAGCGTACTCCTTTTTAGGGTTCCGTACCCAAAGACTACAAACGGGACCCTATCATTAAGACTCCACTGTCCGTATGTCTGTCTGTCACCAGGCTGTATCTCATGAACCGTGATAGCCAGGCAGTTGAAATTTTTACAGATGATGTATATCGGTTGCCGCTATAACAACAAATACTAAAAAGTATGGAACCCTCGGTGGGCGTCTGGCGATTGGCTTGTTTTATTTAAAAAAGGCTATGTTTTGAAAAGAAAACGTTAATTTCAAATATTGTACATATTTCTATCCAAAGCATTATTCATAACATAAATTATCCGTCAAGTAATAGATTGGTATCTTTTAATGTACAGCATTTTGTCTACCAATGATTTCGTGGCACTTTCTCTTTTTTACGTTTCTCTGCTTGTATATTTTCTTTTTTGTCTTGTTTTCAAGAATAAAAATATTTCTAGTATGCCCTTCACATTTATAATATTGTAGTATGCGTGTATTGTCTTAAATATGCAAATAAAAGGCCAGTTTTCAAGTAATTCTGTGAACAGATTATTTATTCCGTATCATGTATCCAAAGGTATTTATGATATCGTTAAGAAAATGCTTTTAAGAAAATTTCGTTAGGATCAAAAAGGCATTTTGCAGGAATTTCTTGTATAAATGTTTATCTGAAATAATGAAGCCGACAAAACAGTGAGAAAGTTAAAGATATTCGGGGACAATCTAACAAAGGTCAAAGTAGCCCAAAACTAATCAAAGCTTGTATTATTTGTCTTAGGCCACGATATAATACATACATATGTACTTCAATAGATTAATATCGATAAGTATACAGGATGGCAAAAAAATAACTGAATTCCCGTTGCCAGGGAGGTTTTGGCGATTATATTGAGCACCTTTTATTATAAGACCAACTCCGAAATCGCTAAGTAAAATTTGGCTGTTTCATACATTTTGGCTGGTCCATTTTCTACGGAAGGGTAATTTTTTTTCGCGTTTCGAGGTTGGTCCCATAGTAAAAGTTGCTCAGTATAATCCCAAAACCTCCATAATAATGGGAATGCAGTTATTTTTAACCAACCGTATACATAACTTAAATACTTAGATTAATATTTTTTTTTTGTTATAAAATCCTATATAAAATAAAATCCTTACAAAAAACGTTGTAAAAGTGGGTGACAGACGATGTCGGGTTAAAATAAACTTTTTTCGCGTTGGCAACATTTAAGTGTCTTCCATTGTCGATGGTGCGAACTTTTCTAAATCCTTTTTTTTAGTCCGTTAATATCTCTTAACTTTTGCGGTTAGCGAGTTCTTGAGGGATTTGCACTTTTATAGAAAAATCGCCTATCTAGAGTAGTTGAGGATATTAATTCCTGATTATCTAGAAGATGGAAGAATCGTTATCCTACTTAAATTGATTCAGGATAATTATAATTATACTTGGTCAAGCAGACCTGTTAGTAGAAAAAGGCGGCAAATTTGAAAAATGTAGGCGCGAAGCGATATTGTCTCATAGAAAATTTGAATTTCGCGCCTTTTGCTACTGACAAGATTTGCTTGACCATCTATATGTGCTTAATTACATAACATATACTTGTCTATCTAACCCTCTTAGCAAAAAGTATTCTCATGATAGAGTCGGACAGAGCTAATTCTTCATGGCATTTGAAATGACAAAGTGTGGATATGTTATTATTAATGTCAAATTTCTATGAAAATATAAGGTTAATGGTGGTTTGATTTTTATGTGGGTGAGGTTGAAGTTTTAGGTGTGAGGTGAGGTCAGGTGTGAGGTGAGGGGAGATAACACTCCTGCACTTTGTTCAAGACGGTGCAAAGTTAGCATAGACGGACTCTAGAAGTTATAGAGTCAGACCAAGAATAGTCTGCAGCGGATTTGAAAGCCCACGCAGTGAAAGTGTTATTTTAAACGTCATTTTTCCATCAAATTATGACGTTTAAATGACACTTGCACTGCATGGGCTATCAAATCCGCTGCAGACTTTTTTGGTCCGACTCTAACCTATAATACATGTGATTTTATGTTTTGCACGTGTCAGTATAATCTCAACACATTATCACTAATCTCTCTAAGTCAGCTAAGGTCCTACCACGAACCTTGTTCGACGTGTTGCCTCCCTGTCACACTTACGTACGATTCACAAGTGTGACAGAGAGGCAACACGTCAAACGTGGTACATTAGTGTATCAGGCGCATCAGAGACAAAGCGGCGCGTTAAAAGATCATATCCATTGTGAGATGATGTAGGTCGGATGTGTGGGGACTCATTTTATAAGCGGTAGCGAATTCTGCGGGCCTACTGCGAACCGACGACGTGTTGCCTCTCTGTCACACTTGTAAATCCGTACGTAAGTGAGACAAGGAGGCAACACGTCGGACGTGGTTCGCGGTAGACCCTCTGTTGTTCAACTCGAATAATTAGATACGCTATTTACGTCCATGTATTATATCAAGCGTAGGAGAAAGAGTTGCAGATAGATATTTAGATTACAAAGTTTGCTGCAGTCATCCAATCTATAACCTTTTGATCTGGATTTCTAGGCACGCTCTAGAGAATTTGTTTAATGTGACAGCTTTTAGTTCTTGTCTGTGTAGGTATACAATAAATGCCTAAATAAATGCTATAACTGGTTCTTGCATGTAATTTAGTGTTTGCATCATATTCATTCTGTGTATGAGTAATACAAAAATAACTGAACTTGAAATAAAGTAATAAGTTTTGCTTAACATCTTAAAACGGATTCTGTACCTAATAGGTACATGTTATACCTAAGCATAGTTCGTAAGTATCATTTATTGAGTAGTAACAAAATATTTTGTAACCTGGGGCCAATTTTTTATTTGTAATTTTTTTTCTTTTTAGGTATTTTTAGTTTAGAATGTTTAGTTATTAGTTTAATTTATTTTTGTTTTTCATTATTATTTAGTTTATATTTGTGACGTCCCACGGGTAAAGGTACCTTATGGCGGTTGACGCTATTATTAACGCCGCTCCAATATTATTGCGGCGCTATGCGACGTAAGCGCCAGCCGCCATAAGGTACCTTTTGCCGTGAAACGTCACATTTATATTTAAGTTTAGTTTTTAATTAGTTTTATGTTTACAGAAAATAAATTGACATTTACACTGTTATGCAAAAATTTATTTCAGTGCTGAATCGCTACCGCTTATGGCTTGCCCACCGCTCATAAAACCCGAGAGCGTAATCACAGACTCACTTTTCGCTCCCAACACTGTATTTGCATTACTGTGGACTTTACTTTGGCTGAGCTAATGATTTCTAAATGGTTAGGGCTAATAGCCAGATTTGTTTTGCTTTTTAATCTAAGATTACTGTTCTATAGTTCTTTTTTTTTAGCATTAGAAAGAACTTGAAAGAAGTTAAGCGATCTTGACATGTCTTTTAATTGAAAAACGCTTTTTAAAAATCAATAACTATTACTTATGAAAGCAGAAGAATATAAATGATTGTATTAGACTCATTGTTAGATATTTGCCGTTACTTATTTTTAAAATGTGTTTTTCAATTAAAAGACACATCAAGTTTGTTTACCTTATTTCTAATGCTAAAAAAAACGAACTATAGAGTTAGGCCATATTAGAAAAGTCTGCAGCGATTTTGATAGCCCACGCAGTGCAAGTGTTATTTATATGTCATAATTTCATAGAAGTTTGATGTTTAAAATAACACTTGGACTACGTGGGCTATCAAAATCTCTGCAGACTTTTTTTGGTCTTACTCTAATTTTGTGTGATGGACACAAATATTTATTCCTAAGTCCCGAGTCTTTTCTATGTACATATATAAGCATGTATTTATGTATATAGGGTAGCTAAAAAATAACTGCATTCCTGCTACCAGGGAGGTTTTGGGATTATACTGAGGAACTTTTACTATCCAGAAATCGCTAAAAGTTGTACCTTTAAGTTTCGAAAACTTCAAATTTTATTCTCAAGATAACTTAAATTTCTGAACAAGTTTCCTGTTTTAGAACTAAGTATATAATGGTATGTGATACGCGTGATGGTAAAATAATATGGCTTATGATGTGAATAACATTTTAGAAGGAAATATTGCAGGCAAGAGAGGAAGGGGAAGGCCGAGGATAAGCTACATAACACAAATAAAAGAAAAGGTAGCTGTGATGTCGTATAATAGTAGAAGAGCCGGCCGCAAATTTTCTAACCGACTTGATACCACGATGAAATACACAATGGGAAACCATAAAAGTGATGCTAAGTCCGAATTCGATAGTCTGCCACGGCGGAACTTGCCGAAAGTACGAAAAAGAAGGCCACTTCCGGTGCGAAAAAAGGGGGCTGATTTAACCCATCTGATACCGAAATAATAGTTATGGCAGCAGTTAGAAATTTACATGTAGACACATAAAAGCGAAGTCTGCCAGTATTTTTTTTGCCGGAAGTGCTTGGCAGACGCTCTCAAAGGTGGCCAGCGGGACCCCTAATTTAACCCATCTGATACCACCATGAAACCAATTCCAGTCGGTAGGTATGAACCCTCATGTCAGGAATATATAAGTCTGCCAAGGCTTTTCCTGCCGAAACACCTTGGCAGACGAGATTATGTAAGCAAGGTCGGCATCGGTTACCCTACACTAACCCATCTGATACCACCATGAAACCAATTCCAGTCGGTAGGTACGAACCCCCATTTTAGGAATATATAAGTCTGCCAAGGTTTTTCCTGCCGAAACACCTTGGCAGACGAGATTATAAACAAGATGACCATCGGTTACCGTACACTAACCCATCTGATACCGCCATGAAACCAATTCCAGTCGGTAGGTATGAACCCTCATTTCAGGAATATATAAGTCTGCCAAGGCTTTTCCTGCCGTAACACCATGGCAGACGAGATTATGTAAGCAAGGTCGGCATCGGTTACCCTACACTAACCCATCTGATACCACCATGAAACCAATTCCAGTTGGTAGATATGAACCCCCATTTTAGAAATATATAAGTCTGCCAAGGTTTTTCCTGCCGAAACACCTTGGCAGACGAGATTATAAGCAAGATGACCATCGGTTACCGTACAGTAACCCATCTGATACCACCATGAAACCAATTCTAGTCGGTAGGTATGAACCCTCATTTCAGGAATTTATAAGTCTGCCAAGGCCTTTCCTGCCGAAACACCTTGACAGACGAGATTATGTAAGCAGCATCCACATACGAGGGATCCGTATTTTGGGATTATACAGATTACGGACATTATTAATAGCTGTAGGCTTATTTATTACTTTATGCTTATACAAATTTGTATATTATTATGTTATTAATAAAATATATTTATAATTTATTAAACCTAAACTTAATACATTGGGAATTCATTACCTGCTTACGGCAGTAGTAGGGATAAGTGGGTCAGTTCTGGCTCACTGAGCCAGGCCAACAGTCCCTCCCCCTTTTTTCCCTTGTTGAGGCCCTGCAACCTTGCCTTGAACCCAAACTAATGTCATTGTAGCTCGAATCTAACCTAATCTATTTTTATTGCTTTTAGAATATTTCAATTATCTACTTTTGCAAAGTTAAAGGTTGAAATCTCTATTTCGCAAAATGGAATTTTAATGTGACTTTAATGTATGTGCAGTCTACTTAGTAATTGGGTTTAAAGATATAAAAACACACATTTATTTCCTATCCTAAGTATCCTATCCTAAGTTTATTCAAATAATATTCTGAACATATATAGTAATTAGACTGGTCATATTTTTCATAAAATCTATTTCGACTGGCAAAGCATATAACTTTTTGGCAACCGGGTTTTTTAACCTAATTAGATCCCGCTGAATCCGAATTTGCCGGTTGCTCGATCGAAATCTTGACCGGAAGTGAGATATTTGACATTAAAGGTCCCTTTTTTTCGTTTTTCGTAAATAACTCTTAAACGGTGGCACATAGCAAAAAATGTTCTATAACATAAGTATTCTGCATAAAATTGCCTACAAGAAAGATTCAGTACAATTTTTCGCTAGGATCAATATTCAAAGAGATTTTAACGCGGGAAATTTAATTATAATCACTTCTAAGGTCCCGTTTTTTAGGTTTTCGTAAATAACTCATAAACGGTGGCCAATATCAAAAAATGTTGTTAGACGTTAATAATCTACACAAAATTTTGAACAAAAAAGATTCAGTATACTTTTCGCAGGGATCAATATTTAAAAAGATAATAAAGAGGGAAAGTTAATTATAATAAATTCTAAGGTTCCTTGTTTTTATTTTTTCGTTAATAATTTGAGAAGTATGACTCATAGCAAAATAAAAACTTATACATAAATAATAAACGTAAAATTTCCTACAAGAAACATGCAGAACACTTTTCGCTAGGATCAATATTTAAAAAGACAAAGCAGCGGGTAAGTTAATTATAATCAATTTTTAAGTCCCTTTTTAGTTTTTTGTAAATAACTCGTAAACGGTGTCCCATAGCGAAATAGGTTTTTAAGAATAAATTATCTACATAAAATTTCCTCCAAAAAACATCTAGAACACTTTTCTCTAGGATCAATATTTCAAGCGATATTAAAGGAAGAAAGTTAATTACAATCAGTTCACAGGTCACTTTTTTTAGTTTTTCGTAAATAACTCGTAAACGGTGGCCCGTTGCAAAACAATATTCTACATAAAATTGTCCACAAAAAAGGTTCTGTACACTTTTTCGCTACGATCAATATTTAAAGAGATATTAAAGGGGGTAAGTTAATTATAATCAATTTCCAGGTCCCTATTTTTAGGATTTCGCAAATGACTCGTAAAATAAGCCTCATAGCAAAATAAGTTCTTAATGTTCTTGTAAATAAATAATCGATATAAAATTTTCTACGAAAGACATATGGAACGCTTTTCTCTTTTTAGGGTTCCGTACCTCAAAATGAATAAAAACCGGCCAAGCGCGAGTCGGACTCGCCTTGCAAGGGTTCCGTACATTACCCAATTTTTAACAGTGTATTTTATATGTTAAACGCGAGTGAATTGCCTTTAAAAAACCTGTAGGGATCGGTTCAAAAACTAAGTAATGTCCGACTCGCGCTTGACTACATAATTCTAATAGGTTTTTCTGTCATCTATAGATTCTATTCTGTATATCTTTTCAAAATTTTAGACCCAGTAGTATCGGAGATAAAGCCCCCTTCCCCAAAATAAAACATTAAAATACAAAAAAATACCCCCCCCCCCTTTATCTCCGAAACTACTGGGTCTAAATTTTGAAAATAAAATAAAATAAAATAGTTCTTTACCTATATAGACGTAAACCTAAAAATAGGGACCTGGAAATTGATTATAATTAACTTACCCCCTTTAATACCTCTTTAAATATTGATCGTAGCGAAAAAGTGTACAGAACCTTTTTTGTGGACAATTTTATGTTTAATATTTATGTAGAATATTGTTTTGCAACGGGCCACCGTTTACGAGTTATTTACGAGAAACTAAAAAAAAGTGACCTGTGAACTGATTGTAATTAACTTTCTTCCTTTAATATCGCTTGAAATATTGATCCTAGAGAAAAGTGTTCTAGATGTTTTTTGGAGGAAATTTTATGTAGATAATTTATTCTTAAAAACCTATTTCGCTATGGGACACCGTTTACGAGTTATTTACAAAAAACTAAAAAGGGACTTTAAAATTGATTATAATTAACTTACCCGCTGCTTCGTCTTTTTGAATATTGATCCTAGCGAAAAGTGTACTGCATGTTTCTTGTAGGAAATTTTACGTTTATTATTTATGTATAAGATTTTTTTTTCTATGCGTCATACTTTTCAAATTATTTACGAAAAAATAAAAACAAGGAACCTTAGAATTTAGTATAATTAACTTTCCCTCTTTATTATCTTTTGAAATATTGATCCCTGCAAAAAGTGTACTGAATCTTTTTTGTTCAAAATTTTGTGTAGATTATTATCGTCTAACAACATTTTTTGATATTGGCCACCGTTTATGAGTTATTTACGAAAACCTAAAAAACTGGACCTTAGAAGTGATTATAATTAAATTTCCCGCGTTAAAATCTCTTTTAATATTGATCCTAGCGAAAAATTGTACTGAATCTTTCTTGTAGGCAATTTTATGCATATTACTTATGTAATAGAACATTTTTTGCTATACACCACCGTTTAAGAGTTATTTACGAAAAACGAAAAAAACGGACCTTTAATGTCAAATATCTCACTTCCGGTCAAGATTTCGATCGAGCAACCGGATCGGATTCAGCGGGGTCTAATTAGGTTAAAAAACCCGGTTTCCAAAAAGTAATATGATTTGCCAGTCGCATCAAGAAGGAGAGCGATTTTGAATTTTTTTGTCTAGTCTAAATATCATTACTTATTCTGTGTACAGTGGAGAAAACGAATGAAATTATGCAATTTGATTTTGCTATTTTTAAATAAAGAGTAACTAAACAGTATTTTCCACAGTTGTTGGTAATGATACCATCTCTTACAATTTCTCTTCATGAACATTTTATGATACCTAACCTTCCAGTTTTCGCCCGAATTGATCAAAAAATTCACCAACTCCATTTACACCAACCAAATAGAAAACGGGTCCGTGTCCGAATTCGTGATCTCGAGTCCGGGTCCGCGTCCGGGTCCAGGTTCAGGTAGAAGTCGAATTCAAAATCTTGCTTGTTTTGCCAGTGGGGTAACTTGCTTAACAATCAATTAGAAAAAGACAAGTCGTCGAGGAGTTCCGTTCTGATCACCATCAGCAATACCACTTCATCAAATGCCACTGTTCTTAATGTAAATCCTTGTTTGCCTGATGAAAATACAAGAGTCACTATACAATGCCATTAAGATTTGTAGAGTTCCCTCGATTCCTTATGGATCCCATCATCAGAACTTGAGCTTCACGAAAATATGACTTAAAAATCTAACGTGCTTAACAAACATAACGAAGACACATCCCCAAACATGAGCTATGCGTCGTTGAAGAGTTCCATTCTGATCATCATCAGCAGTTTCACTTCATCAAATGTCACAATTCTGAATGTAAATGCTTGGTTTGTTTAAAATACACCAGTATCACTATATGTTAGGGTGGTTCAAAAAACATTTTTTTTTCCTAAGGGGCACCCCCTTATTTTGTTATACTTATTATGTTGATAAATTGAGATTATAGTTGAGATAAATTAAGAAACTTGGTGTAAAAGTTTCTTAATTTATCTCAACTTTACTTCGTTTTTTTTAGCATTAGAAATTAGGTAAACAATCTTGATGTGTCGTCTGCTTTCATAAGTAATAGTTTTTGAATTTTGAAAAGCGTTTTTCAATTAAAAGACATGCTAAGATCGCTTACCTTCTTGCAAGTTCTTTCTAATGCTAAAAAAACGAACTATACAATGGGTAGGACATCAATTTTAAATGAGTTTGTATGAGTACCTCATTTTCTAAAATGAGGTGTTACAATGTCTTACTTCAAATGAGGTGAGGTACTAGCATATTTTCAGCGTCGACTATTCTATTAATCCAACGGGCCAATGGTGACAAAAATATTTAATAAATATACATATTAATGTATTCATCACTTCCTTTGTAAATTAATAAATAATAATAATTAAGGAGTGCAATTCTGGAGGTAGAAGGTAAGAATAGAACTTATAGGAGAAAGATCCCACATAGTAACTTAATTTGCTGCTTTTATGAAACTTTTTCTAATTTAGCTCTTTAGATTGTTAGATTGTTTTGTCCTCCTCCTTGCTACTTGATATAGTTTTAAGTATAATAATCACTAGCGAGAGCGACCCGCTCCGGCTTCGCACGGGTTAACAAATTATACATACACCTAAACCTTCCTGAAGAATCACTCTATTGATAGGTGAAAACCGCATGAAAATCCGTCCAATCGTTTTTGAGTTTATCGCGAACATACAAACAAACACACATACAGACAGACGCGGCGGGGGACTTTGTTTCATAATATGTAGTGATATATTTCATAACCATAAAACTACCACATTTTTAACAAACTAAGGAGAACAAATTCAATATTTTCACAAGTCATTATTATATAGAAGTGACTAACTTACCACTTCAGATAATTTAACAGTAATATCATCAATATGATATTAAACAAAGCACCATTCGCTCCGGCCGCCGCCGGCTACATTTACATTTCATTTTTTCATGCAAAAGGCACCAAGGAAGATCCGCGGGTAAATTTAATGGCGAAAACGATGTCCATATTTTGTTATTTTGGTATAATTATAAGAATTATCACTAGGTATTAGGTATTAGAGAACTAAAATTAGCTACAGCGACGTACGAACGAACAAAATAAATAAAAATATGTCACAATCATAATTTGTCAGTCCGAAGTCGTTTACAAATAATGTTAATAAAAAGTATTGCAAATTCAAATCGTTATAATTTACATCTACATGTTTATTTTACCTATGCAAATTATACTTACTTTTTATTTAATAAACTTGAAACTTATTGAAATGATCATATATTGTGTACGCTACAGTATTATATTTCAATAATATTTTAGTCACTAAAGGATTACTGTTTATAAGCAAGCTTCGTAAATGCCTGTCTGGTATACAGAGTGCGTACCGCGATCCATGTTCGTCATGTTGCCTCCCTGTCACACTTACGTACAAATTTACAAGTGCAACAGAGAAGCAACACGACGAACTTCCTTTTGGTGACTGATTTCTCGCGCCATTTTGACAAGTAAGTTAGGATCAAAAAGGCTTAAGATGTATGAAAGCTTGCAGCGCTTACGCTTGTTGTCTTTCGTGTTTAATTTTTAACGTATTTTCGGTGGTGACGCGAGGCGATATTGAAGTACGGCGCGTGTCTGTCTTACTCCCTCTTTGGGTATTTCTAATTCATTGTTTCATTTTGAAAGGATTTTTGAGGTGTTGACGTCACAGCGAGGCAGTGAATGGTACAAACCAACGCATTTCTCGGTGGACCTTTTGTCGTTGCAATAAGGTTTGTAGTTCGGCAGTTGACAGTGTGGGCCATTACTCGTTTCTTCATTTGAGACATTTTGAATTTTGTATGTCGGCGAGCAGGCGAGCACCTAGCGCCTCGTGCCATCCAGGGACTCTTTTGCAAGTTGTGAGGAGCGTTGAGTTTTTGAGGTTCGCGAGTGAATTTGAAAGGATAAGAGTTTTTTTGAAATTTGAAGTGTGTGAATGATTTGTGTGGCAAGAGGTGTTTGTGATGCGCGCGAGTAAATGAGTAAAATGAATAGAGGAGTGAAGTAAGACATTTTTGCGGTATGAAGTACTGCGACAAATTAACAAAATGAGTGGTACAAATGAGGTGCCTCGCGAGTGAGCGACTCAACACTAAATTTTCAACGTGGTTAAGCACCACCTTGTATAGTATACAAGGTGGTGCTTAACCACGTTGAAATTTTGTATGTTGTTTGAAACCCAACAAAAAGAGTAATTATGATTCAGAATTTTATTTAAAATATCTGGTTTCACACTATTTGCACATGTGTAGTATAAGTTTTGAAGTAGAAAAACATTTTCTTTCAAAATAATATCTTTTAAATCACACTTTCAAATAATGTGAAAACTACTACTTACATAAAAATCAAAAAAATAGTAACTTATTTATTTTTTTGATTTCATACAATTTTAAAAATTTCAAAGTGTTTGAGCACCCCCTTGTAGTTAAGATTGCAAGATGCTTGGCGTATTTTGTCAACATAATAAGTGTAACAAAATGAGGGGGTGCCGCTTCTTCTAGCTAGAGTTTGAATTTTTCCCATACAAACGTGAACCACCCTTACAAGATTTGAAGAGTGCCCTCGATTCCTCATAAATCTCACCATCAGAACTGGGTTTTGACAAAGACGGAACCAATCTGTATGTATATACTTACAAGTTACAACTCAACTAAAAAAATATTTTTCAATATCGATCCCAAAATGACGGAGATATCAAACATTAAAAAACCGAATTAATATCTCCTTTTTAGGGTTCCGTAGCCAAATGGCAAAAAACGGAACCCTTATAGATTTGTCATGTCTGTCTGTCTGTCCGTCCCCGTATGTCACAGCCACTTTTTTTCGAAACTATAAGAACTGTTGAAACTTGGTAAGTAGATGTATTCTGTGAACCGCATTAAGATTTAAACACAAAAATAGAAAAAAAAAATATAATTTATTAAACCTAAACTTAATACATTGGGAATTCATTACCTGCTTACGGCAGTAGTAGGAATAAGTGGGTGAGTTCTGGCTCACTGAGCCAGGCCAACAGTCCCTCCCCCTTTTTTCCCTTGTTGAGGCTCTGCAACCTTGCCTTGAACCCAAACTAATGTCATTGTAGCTCGAATCTAACCTAATTTATTTTTATTGCTTTTAGAATATTTCAATTATCTACTTTTGCAAAGTTAAATGTTGAAATCTCTATTTCGAAAAATGGAATTTTAATGTGACTTTAACAAGTTCACTGCGTTACGGGGGCTTTAAGCCCCGTACGATGTCATCATTCAGTGCGAAGTTAAATTTATTTTAGAAGTTAAAGGGGGAGAGGGTGCACACATTTTACCACTTTGGAAGTGTCTCTCGCGCAAACTATTCAGTTTAGAAATAAATGATATTAGAAACCTCAATATCATAAGGGATAAGACCGCCTGTTGTTACCTCTATTGTCTTTTTTTATGTTATTGTCCATTTATTGTAAACTAAGTGTATGTGAGGCGTGCAATAAAAAGTATTGTATTGTATTGTATCATTTTTGAAGACCTATCCATAGATACCTCACACGTATGGGTTTAATGAAAAAGACATTTTAAGTTTCAGTTCTAAGTATGGGGGACCCCCAAAATTTATTGTTTTTTTTTTCTATTTTTGTGTTTAAATCTTAATGCGGTTCACAGAATACATCTACTTACCAAGTTTCAACAGTTCTTATAGTTTCGAAAAAAAGTGGCTGTGACATACGGGGACGGACAGACAGACAGACATGACAAATCTATAAGGGTTCCGTTTTTTGCCATTTGGCTACGGAACCCTAAAAAGGAGATATTAATTCGGTTTTTTAATGTTTGATATCTCCGTCATTTTGGGATCGATATTGAAAAATATTTTTTTAGTTGAGTTGTAACTTGTAAGTATATACATACAGATTGGTTCCGTCTTTGTCAAAACCCAGTTCTGATGGTGAGATTTATGAGGAATCGAGGGCACTCTTCAAATCTTGTAAGGGTGGTTCACGTTTGTATGGGAAAAATTCAAACTCTAGCTAGAAGAAGCGGCACCCCCTCATTTTGTTACACTTATTATGTTGACAAAATACGCCAAGCATCTTGCAATCTTAACTACAAGGGGGTGCTCAAACACTTTGAAATTTTTAAAATTGTATGAAATCAAAAAAATAAATAAGTTACTATTTTTTTGATTTTTATGTAAGTAGTAGTTTTCACATTATTTGAAAGTGTGATTTAAAAGATATTATTTTGAAAGAAAATGTTTTTCTACTTCAAAACTTATACTACACATGTGCAAATAGTGTGAAACCAGATATTTTAAATAAAATTCTGAATCATAATTACTCTTTTTGTTGGGTTTCAAACAACATACAAAATTTCAACGTGGTTAAGCACCACCTTGTATACTATACAAGGTGGTGCTTAACCACGTTGAAAATTTAGTGTTGAGTCGCTCACTCGCGAGGCACCTCATTTGTACCACTCATTTTGTTAATTTGTCGCAGTACTTCATACCGCAAAAATGTCTTACTTCACTCCTCTATTCATTTTACTCATTTACTCGCGCGCATCACAAACACCTCTTGCCACACAAATCATTCACACACTTCAAATTTCAAAAAAACTCTTATCCTTTCAAATTCACTCGCGAACCTCAAAAACTCAACGCTCCTCACAACTTGCAAAAGAGTCCCTGGATGGCACGAGGCGCTAGGTGCTCGCCTGCTCGCCGACATACAAAATTCAAAATGTCTCAAATGAAGAAACGAGTAATGGCCCACACTGTCAACTGCCGAACTACAAACCTTATTGCAACGACAAAAGGTCCACCGAGAAATGCGTTGGTTTGTACCATTCACTGCCTCGCTGTGACGTCAACACCTCAAAAATCCTTTCAAAATGAAACAATGAATTAGAAATACCCAAAGAGGGAGTAAGACAGACACGCGCCGTACTTCAATATCGCCTCGCGTCACCACCGAAAATACGTTAAAAATTAAACACGAAAGACAACAAGCGTAAGCGCTGCAAGCTTTCATACATCTTAAGCCTTTTTGATCCTAACTTACTTGTCAAAATGGCGCGAGAAATCAGTCACCAAAAGGAAGTTCGTCGTGTTGCTTCTCTGTTGCACTTGTAAATTTGTACGTAAGTGTGACAGGGAGGCAACATGACGAACATGGATCGCGGTACGCACTCTGTATACCAGACAGGCATTTACGAAGCTTGCTTATAAACAGTAATCCTTTAGTGACTAAAATATTATTGAAATATAATACTGTAGCGTACACAATATATGATCATTTCAATAAGTTTCAAGTTTATTAAATAAAAAGTAAGTATAATTTGCATAGGTAAAATAAACATGTAGATGTAAATTATAACGATTTGAATTTGCAATACTTTTTATTAACATTATTTGTAAACGACTTCGGACTGACAAATTATGATTGTGACATATTTTTATTTATTTTGTTCGTTCGTACGTCGCTGTAGCTAATTTTAGTTCTCTAATACCTAATACCTAGTGATAATTCTTATAATTATACCAAAATAACAAAATATGGACATCGTTTTCGCCATTAAATTTACCCGCGGATCTTCCTTGGTGCCTTTTGCATGAAAAAATGAAATGTAAATGTAGCCGGCGGCGGCCGGAGCGAATGGTGCTTTGTTTAATATCATATTGATGATATTACTGTTAAATTATCTGAAGTGGTAAGTTAGTCACTTCTATATAATAATGACTTGTGAAAATATTGAATTTGTTCTCCTTAGTTTGTTAAAAATGTGGTAGTTTTATGGTTATGAAATATATCACTACATATTATGAAACAAAGTCCCCCGCCGCGTCTGTCTGTATGTGTGTTTGTTTGTATGTTCGCGATAAACTCAAAAACGATTGGACGGATTTTCATGCGGTTTTCACCTATCAATAGAGTGATTCTTCAGGAAGGTTTAGGTGTATGTATAATTTGTTAACCCGTGCGAAGCCGGAGCGGGTCGCTCTCGCTAGTGATTATTATACTTAAAACTATATCAAGTAGCAAGGAGGAGGACAAAACAATCTAACAATCTAAAGAGCTAAATTAGAAAAAGTTTCATAAAAGCAGCAAATTAAGTTACTATGTGGGATCTTTCTCCTATAAGTTCTATTCTTACCTTCTACCTCCAGAATTGCACTCCTTAATTATTATTATTTATTAATTTACAAAGGAAGTGATGAATACATTAATATGTATATTTATTAAATATTTTTGTCACCATTGGCCCGTTGGATTAATAGAATAGTCGACGCTGAAAATATGCTAGTACCTCACCTCATTTGAAGTAAGACATTGTAACACCTCATTTTAGAAAATGAGGTACTCATACAAACTCATTTAAAATTGATGTCCTACCCATTGTATAGTTCGTTTTTTTAGCATTAGAAAGAACTTGCAAGAAGGTAAGCGATCTTAGCATGTCTTTTAATTGAAAAACGCCTTTCAAAATTCAAAAACTATTACTTATGAAAGCAGACGACACATCAAGATTGTTTACCTAATTTCTAATGCTAAAAAAAACGAAGTAAAGTTGAGATAAATTAAGAAACTTTTACACCAAGTTTCTTAATTTATCTCAACTATAATCTCAATTTATCAACATAATAAGTATAACAAAATAAGGGGGTGCCCCTTAGGAAAAAAAAATGTTTTTTGAACCACCCTAACATATAGTGATACTGGTGTATTTTAAACAAACCAAGCATTTACATTCAGAATTGTGACATTTGATGAAGTGAAACTGCTGATGATGATCAGAATGGAACTCTTCAACGACGCATAGCTCATGTTTGGGGATGTGTCTTCGTTATGTTTGTTAAGCACGTTAGATTTTTAAGTCATATTTTCGTGAAGCTCAAGTTCTGATGATGGGATCCATAAGGAATCGAGGGAACTCTACAAATCTTAATGGCATTGTATAGTGACTCTTGTATTTTCATCAGGCAAACAAGGATTTACATTAAGAACAGTGGCATTTGATGAAGTGGTATTGCTGATGGTGATCAGAACGGAACTCCTCGACGACTTGTCTTTTTCTAATTGATTGTTAAGCAAGTTACCCCACTGGCAAAACAAGCAAGATTTTGAATTCGACTTCTACCTGAACCTGGACCCGGACGCGGACCCGGACTCGAGATCACGAATTCGGACACGGACCCGTTTTCTATTTGGTTGGTGTAAATGGAGTTGGTGAATTTTTTGATCAATTCGGGCGAAAACTGGAAGGTTAGGTATCATAAAATGTTCATGAAGAGAAATTGTAAGAGATGGTATCATTACCAACAACTGTGGAAAATACTGTTTAGTTACTCTTTATTTAAAAATAGCAAAATCAAATTGCATAATTTCATTCGTTTTCTCCACTGTACACAGAATAAGTAATGATATTTAGACTAGACAAAAAAATTCAAAATCGCTCTCCTTCTTGATGCGACTGGCAAATCATATTACTTTTTGGAAACCGGGTTTTTTAACCTAATTAGACCCCGCTGAATCCGATCCGGTTGCTCGATCGAAATCTTGACCGGAAGTGAGATATTTGACATTAAAGGTCCGTTTTTTTCGTTTTTCGTAAATAACTCTTAAACGGTGGTGTATAGCAAAAAATGTTCTATTACATAAGTAATATGCATAAAATTGCCTACAAGAAAGATTCAGTACAATTTTTCGCTAGGATCAATATTAAAAGAGATTTTAACGCGGGAAATTTAATTATAATCACTTCTAAGGTCCAGTTTTTTAGGTTTTCGTAAATAACTCATAAACGGTGGCCAATATCAAAAAATGTTGTTAGACGATAATAATCTACACAAAATTTTGAACAAAAAAGATTCAGTACACTTTTTGCAGGGATCAATATTTCAAAAGATAATAAAGAGGGAAAGTTAATTATACTAAATTCTAAGGTTCCTTGTTTTTATTTTTTCGTAAATAATTTGAAAAGTATGACGCATAGAAAAAAAAATCTTATACATAAATAATAAACGTAAAATTTCCTACAAGAAACATGCAGTACACTTTTCGCTAGGATCAATATTCAAAAAGACAAAGCAGCGGGTAAGTTAATTATAATCAATTTTAAAGTCCCTTTTTAGTTTTTTGTAAATAACTCGTAAACGGTGTCCCATAGCGAAATAGGTTTTTAAGAATAAATTATCTACATAAAATTTCCTCCAAAAAACATCTAGAACACTTTTCTCTAGGATCAATATTTCAAGCGATATTAAAGGAAGAAAGTTAATTACAATCAGTTCACAGGTCACTTTTTTTTAGTTTTTCGTAAATAACTCGTAAACGGTGGCCCGTTGCAAAACAATATTCTACATAAATATTAAACATAAAATTGTCCACAAAAAAGGTTCTGTACACTTTTTCGCTACGATCAATATTTAAAGAGGTATTAAAGGGGGTAAGTTAATTATAATCAATTTCCAGGTCCCTATTTTTAGGTTTACGTCTATATAGGTAAAGAACTATTTTATTTTATTTTATTTTATTTTCAAAATTTAGACCCAGTAGTTTCGGAGATAAAGGGGGGGGGGTATTTTTTTGTATTTTAATGTTTTATTTTGGGGAAGGGGGCTTTATCTCCGATACTACTGGGTCTAAAATTTTGAAAAGATATACAGAATAGAATCTATAGATGACAGAAAAACCTATTAGAATTATGTAGTCAAGCGCGAGTCGGACATTACTTAGTTTTTGAACCGATCCCTACAGGTTTTTTAAAGGCAATTCACTCGCGTTTAACATATAAAATACACTGTTAAAAATTGGGTAATGTACGGAACCCTTGCAAGGCGAGTCCGACTCGCGCTTGGCCGGTTTTTATTCATTTTGAGGTACGAAACCCTAAAAAGAGAAAAGCGTTCCATATGTCTTTCGTAGAAAATTTTATATCGATTATTTATTTACAAGAACATTAAGAACTTATTTTGCTATGAGGCTTATTTTACGAGTCATTTGCGAAATCCTAAAAATAGGGACCTGGAAATTGATTATAATTAACTTACCCCCTTTAATATCTCTTTAAATATTGATCGTAGCGAAAAAGTGTACAGAACCTTTTTTGTGGACAATTTTATGTAGAATATTGTTTTGCAACGGGCCACCGTTTACGAGTTATTTACGAAAAACTAAAAAAAGTGACCTGTGAACTGATTGTAATTAACTTTCTTCCTTTAATATCGCTTGAAATATTGATCCTAGAGAAAAGTGTTCTAGATGTTTTTTGGAGGAAATTTTATGTAGATAATTTATTCTTAAAAACCTATTTCGCTATGGGACACCGTTTACGAGTTATTTACAAAAAACTAAAAAGGGACTTAAAAATTGATTATAATTAACTTACCCGCTGCTTTGTCTTTTTAAATATTGATCCTAGCGAAAAGTGTTCTGCATGTTTCTTGTAGGAAATTTTACGTTTATTATTTATGTATAAGTTTTTATTTTGCTATGAGTCATACTTCTCAAATTATTAACGAAAAAATAAAAACAAGGAACCTTAGAATTTATTATAATTAACTTTCCCTCTTTATTATCTTTTTAAATATTGATCCCTGCGAAAAGTATACTGAATCTTTTTTGTTCAAAATTTTGTGTAGATTATTAACGTCTAACAACATTTTTTGATATTGGCCACCGTTTATGAGTTATTTACGAAAACCTAAAAAACGGGACCTTAGAAGTGATTATAATTAAATTTCCCGCGTTAAAATCTCTTTGAATATTGATCCTAGCGAAAAATTGTACTGAATCTTTCTTGTAGGCAATTTTATGCAGAATACTTATGTTATAGAACATTTTTTGCTATGTGCCACCGTTTAAGAGTTATTTACGAAAAACGAAAAAAAGGGACCTTTAATGTCAAATATCTCACTTCCGGTCAAGATTTCGATCGAGCAACCGGCAAATTCGGATTCAGCGGGATCTAATTAGGTTAAAAAACCCGGTTGCCAAAAAGTTATATGCTTTGCCAGTCGAAATAGATTTTATGAAAAATATGACCAGTCTAATTACTATATATGTTCAGAATATTATTTGAATAAACTTAGGATAGGATACTTAGGATAGGAAATAAATGTGTGTTTTTATATCTTTAAACCCAATTACTAAGTAGACTGCACATACATTAAAGTCACATTAAAATTCCATTTTGCGAAATAGAGATTTCAACCTTTAACTTTGCAAAAGTAGATAATTGAAATATTCTAAAAGCAATAAAAATAGATTAGGTTAGATTCGAGCTACAATGACATTAGTTTGGGTTCAAGGCAAGGTTGCAGGGCCTCAACAAGGGAAAAAAGGGGGAGGGACTGTTGGCCTGGCTCAGTGAGCCAGAACTGACCCACTTATCCCTACTACTGCCGTAAGCAGGTAATGAATTCCCAATGTATTAAGTTTAGGTTTAATAAATTATAAATATATTTTATTAATAACATAATAATATACAAATTTGTATAAGCATAAAGTAATAAATAAGCCTACAGCTATTAATAATGTCCGTAATCTGTATAATCCCAAAATACGGATCCCTCGTATGTGGATGCTGCTTACATAATCTCGTCTGTCAAGGTGTTTCGGCAGGAAAGGCCTTGGCAGACTTATAAATTCCTGAAATGAGGGTTCATACCTACCGACTAGAATTGGTTTCATGGTGGTATCAGATGGGTTACTGTACGGTAACCGATGGTCATCTTGCTTATAATCTCGTCTGCCAAGGTGTTTCGGCAGGAAAAACCTTGGCAGACTTATATATTTCTAAAATGGGGGTTCATATCTACCAACTGGAATTGGTTTCATGGTGGTATCAGATGGGTTAGTGTAGGGTAACCGATGCCGACCTTGCTTACATAATCTCGTCTGCCATGGTGTTACGGCAGGAAAAGCCTTGGCAGACTTATATATTCCTGAAATGAGGGTTCATACCTACCGACTGGAATTGGTTTCATGGCGGTATCAGATGGGTTAGTGTACGGTAACCGATGGTCATCTTGTTTATAATCTCGTCTGCCAAGGTGTTTCGGCAGGAAAAACCTTGGCAGACTTATATATTCCTAAAATGGGGGTTCGTACCTACCGACTGGAATTGGTTTCATGGTGGTATCAGATGGGTTAGTGTAGGGTAACCGATGCCGACCTTGCTTACATAATCTCGTCTGCCAAGGTGTTTCGGCAGGAAAAGCCTTGGCAGACTTATATATTCCTGACATGAGGGTTCATACCTACCGACTGGAATTGGTTTCATGGTGGTATCAGATGGGTTAAATTAGGGGTCCCGCTGGCCACCTTTGAGAGCGTCTGCCAAGCACTTCCGGCAAAAAAAATACTGGCAGACTTCGCTTTTATGTGTCTACATGTAAATTTCTAACTGCTGCCATAACTATTATTTCGGTATCAGATGGGTTAAATCAGCCCCCTTTTTTCGCACCGGAAGTGGCCTTCTTTTTCGTACTTTCGGCAAGTTCCGCCGTGGCAGACTATCGAATTCGGACTTAGCATCACTTTTATGGTTTCCCATTGTGTATTTCATCGTGGTATCAAGTCGGTTAGAAAATTTGCGGCCGGCTCTTCTACTATAAGGAAATCAAGGAGGCGGCCCTGGAGTCAAATGGAGAGAGCTACACCGACAAAAGTCTAACTCTTAAATTTACGACGATGATGTGAATAATCTTTCCCGTGTAATAATATAAATCTAATTTAAATATCAGCGAATAAAATAAATATAGGTAATAACAGAAAAAGAAACAGGATATAAAATCAAAATACCCACAAAGAAACACGTTGCAATAAGCAAGCCATTTGGATAAGCTACCTAAAACAAAAGGTCTGTGTTTCTCAAACTTTTATTTTGAGGCCGCTGTGAAATATATCCGGAATATTCGAATCTCAAATATAGCTCACAAATATACAATAGCCGTTCGTGTAAAAAAGGAATTTAAAACTCCCGATATTTCTGTAACAGAAGGAATATGTAAAGTAATATGAATTTAGAAGATCCGTAGTTTCTTTTACAAAGAATCAACTTAACAGTAAAATGTGATTATTTATTTGCTGTAGGTATCGTAGGTATCCGTACATACGAGTCACGCTTGACTGCACATTTGTAATAGATTTTTTTGTCATCTATAGGTAAAGAACTATTTTCAGTATTTTTTTTAAATTTTACACTTATTAGTTTCGGAGATAAGGGGGGGGGAGGTAATTTTTTGGATATTTTCTTAAATATCTTCGAACCTATGTATTTTAAAATTTTATAAGAAAAAACTCACGCATTAATTTCCATATGTGTACCTAATTTCAAGTTGGTCCAGTAGTTTCCGAGAAAATAGCCTGTGCCAGACGGACAGACAGACAGACAGATAGACGCATGAGTGATCCTATAAGGGATCTTATAAACCTAAAAATGATTTTATCCTTTTAGGGGTCGAAAAGGGGGTGAAAATTACTATGGAAGTAGGAACGGAATTACTTATCCTACGTAGATGAAGTCATGGGTAAAATATAGTACTACATTATAAACCGTTTCCTTGCCAGTTTATTAGATTAACAACGTTAATACCTAAACAAAAAGCGCAAAACGTTCACCGTAAAATTTTAATTAACATAACTAAAAAATCATTTATAAGGGGTTCCTGCGTACCTCGCCATGTTGTATGTAAGCATTGTATGTAAAGGGGGAAGGGGGAGTGGATGTTATTCCAAAAGCTTACCAAGTCGAAAGTTCAAGGGTCCAGGTTTGTTAATAAAAAAACTTTCGTGAGATTCAGACATATTAAATATAATTTTTTATATTAAAGGAAAAATTAAAAAATGCACATTTTATTCTAACTGAGAATCCCGAGCTCTTTTGATTCTTATATTAGCAGTAATTACAATTAAGTGTCCTGAAATTGTTATTTTCATTCCTTTGCCAATTTTCATAGATTTCGTATGACAGTAACGGAATATAAGTATCGAAAATGCATGGAAAGTTTTGGGATATATTTTTTCTCCTATTAGGATCTACAGAACGCGTAATTCTGAGTAGAATAGAATTAACACAAAAATTCCCAAAAAAATACTGTTAAATTAAATGGCCTCCATACATTGGTTCGAAGGAACCCAGCTCCAGGTAAGGGAATTTCATTACAAGTCCAATCTTTGGTTTTAGTAACGTTAATCAAAGGTTATGAGAGACTCCAAACCAGTGTCTTTTGAGCGTCGGTATCCAGTCAGCGCTATAGATGGCGTCGCTGCGCAGTATCGCCAACATTGCGTCAAGTCAAGCATCAGCCATACGGCCTGGCCACGACATTGCGCGACTAGTTTCGGCTAAGGCGAAAACCATATAGTAACGAAACGTCTGATCGCTGTGTCTGTGTCCAACCTATGGTTATCGTTACCGCCTTACCCGAAATCAGTCGCGCAATGTCGTGTTCAGGTCAATAAAGGTGACTAAACACAGACGATCGGGAGACACTATGGGCCAATGGGGGTCTTTCTAATGGCTCCTCTATACGATGGGCCAGCGCCGGCCACTCCAAGGGACGCAGCCATGCGGTAGAACGAGATAGCAATATCACTTGCTCCCTCTAACGCATAAACGCGTCCCTTGGAGTGGCCGGCGTTGGCCCATCGTGTAGAGGAGCCATTACGTTGGTTCGGTCGTCTCGTTAAGCAATAGGAACCCAGCTCCAGGTAAGGGAATTTCATTACAAGTCCGAAGCTTTGGCTTAAGTAACGTTAATCTAAGGTTATGAGCGGGAGCGTGCGTAGAGAAATTGGCCGGTGAGTTATTAGGTGTAAATTCCAGCGGTTTAGGTTTTATTAATACCTCGCTTCTGCCTGTAACTTTGCATGGAATGATGATGATTAATAAAAACTATTCTAATCTTATGTCATTTCACGGGTTTCAAAATATCTCCATACCAAATTTTATCTACATCGGTTTAGCGGTATTAAGCGTAAGTTGACTACTAGTCATGTCATGGACACGGTGCGGATAGTCCGCCGGTTCCTCTCTTTGCAGCCCTGACCACTTGTAGCTTGGGCCTTGCCCCGCTGCTGGCGGTACCCTTGGTTAGGTTTTTTTTTAATGTGTTTATATGTATTTTTATTGTTTTTAATGTGTTTTTATTTTTTTATTTTATATGCATATTGTAAAAACCTAAACTGAGAGTTAAAATGAATAAAGGATAATATGGACTAATGCCATATTATTAATAATATGATAAACGAAAATTAATTAATAATTGTTTCAATTTTTAATGAAATTCATGATAGATTTCTTTGTATAAAATTCGATTGTTTTCTTAAATTTCAATACATTGAAATAAATAAATCACTTAAATTGTAGCCGGCTTTTCATTTTATCTTTCTAATTCAATTTTCCCACTTTTATCTAAACCATTTTACCGTAAACCAGCGCTTCCCAAAGTTTACGCGGTGTATGCGCCGACACGTCCGTTATTACGGTGCGGATGAGATAGCTGTAACGGCGGGTTTACTGCATAGCGTTTTGTTTAGGGTTTTGTATATTAGCGATGTAGTAGGTGATTAAAAATGGTACACAATTTTTTTGGTATTAATATTTTTGACGTGATAACGTCTTATAAATCGATGTCACGTTGTGGACAGATCTCCATGGTAACGTTACGTAATGTAATGGTAATGTTTTTTTGTGACGTTATCACGCAAAATTTTATTATAGTCCGTAAACCGACTTTACAGACAACCATTTTTTTTTTCAGTTTTATTTCTGCGTAACTATGTATAAAAGGGCACTTACTTACAAAGCGGAAAAACCACGCAATCGGCTACGACTGTATCGCGTAGCTAATAGTGAATGTTAGTTGTCAGTATTTTCGTTAGTTACGAATAAAAAAATATAAAAATGTGTTAAAGTATTTCGATTTTTTACTAACTGAATAAAGAAAATAAAAAAATGAAACCAAGAGGGTTATATAGATAATTAAATTAAAAATCAATTATAATTTAGATTCATGTAGAATATTCTAATTCTTATGTCATACTCTGAAGATAGATAAAAGTAGGTATGTTTATAATACATATATTATATCATTGCATTTCCGTACACAAAATAAGATTAAAGCGTGAATCTTGTATATACAATCGTTTGAATACAAAATTGATGATCCATCAATCATGGCCGTAAATACACCGCCATTTTGTGGTTATAATCAATTTGTCCGCTTTTTATGACTGAAAGCATTTTTTGCGTCAATATCTATGGGATAAACATTATATTATGCATGGTTAGTTAAATGTTACGTTTTTCGTTATTAATCTTATTTTCTTTAAATGTATTTTATAGTACATATTATATAGTTAGACCTAGACAAGTCTGCAACGATTTGAATGTTATTTAAATGTCAAGCTTCTATGAAATTATGACGTATAAATAACAGTTGCACTGCGTATGCTGTCACAATCGTTGGAGACTTTTCTTGGTCTAACTCTACGTAGGTATGTGTTGTGCTTAATTTATTTATAAATTTATAGTTTTGACAATTTTGATAAATCATAGTATGACTTGCTAATTTTAGCTAAAAAAAATAGTGGTTTGAAAATACACCTGGTATGTAGGAATTTTCACTCAAAAGTGTACCATACTTTTTTTCGAAAATCCATCAACTTTTGGGTTATTTTTACTCAGAATCACGAGGACTATCGGTTGAAAAAGAAAAAAAATAGCTCCAAAAAAAAGTCAGTTTTGTAACTCATTGTCACATACATTTTGTACGGACCGTTACAAAATTGACACCCATAATTTGTATGAAAAACTGAGGACACTTTTTTTCTTTGTCTCATTCAATTGCACTCATGATTCTGAGTCAAAACAACCCACGACTTGACGGTTTTTCTAAAAAAGTAAGTTCATTTTTTCTGAAAACTCCCATGTACAGTCACCTGCAATAATATGTTACACAACGAAGGCCGCAAAAATACCTGACAGGATCTTATTTGTAGAGCTATAAGAGCGTGTCACATATTTTTGCCGCCTTCGAAAGGTAACATATTATTGCAGGTATTTCCGCCCATCGTACTATGTTTAATAACTCTTTATTAATGTTCACAGCAAGATATCCTTTTAGTCCCTAAACTATAAACCTTGTAACTTCGCCAGGAAGCGACGCGATTACGTGCGTTATACGCGGCCAAAGTTGCCAGCTAATTATTACTCCCCTGAGCTCGTCGTAAAAGCTTGGCCCAATTTTGGGGACAATTTGTGTAATTTACATATTTTAATTTTAGATTTAATTTAAACTAAAAATATGTACGAGTATGTGAGGTGTGTAGTAAAGAGTATTGTATTGAGTGTATAAGATATAATAGATTTTAATAATATAAATATTATTGCCAAAATATGCTTGCAAATAATTGCAATTAAGTACCTTTGTATAACATCCTTCCGTTATTTACTTATTTATTTACAGCAACACTTACTTACATTTTACGAAAAATTATTGCACAAATATTACAGGCACCTTTTTTTCTACTTACAAATTTCCAACGATACTTATTTTTCCCTAGAATTAAAGGAACTTATATTAAAGTAACAAGGTAATTTTTCACCACCTTGAAAACTTATTTACATATTGATATAGTTCGTCAAAGGACTGTCTCATTTGAATCATATTGAGAATCATACTATCTTTGTCTTACACTAGTACTAGCACCCAAAAGAAAAGGATGAGTATAGTTTTCCTGGTTCTTACTGACTGACAAATAGGTTTGACCAACTATATATGTATTATGTATGTATTAATATCGCGACTACATTTTAAATTTTCCCTTACGCTTGCTCTCACATTTCGCACCAACTTTAAAGTGGACCCCGACGTTGTGCCGTCCTAATGATTAGGGCTCCATACCCAAATAGGCTAAATGAAAATGATATGACGTGACACGGTTACGGCGACAATGAGTTTTTATGAAGCCGTTTAAAACGTGTTTGAAACGTTTCGGCCGTTTCAACCTGGAGAGCATTGTTTCCACATTTTAGGGGAGTTGGGTTCATTGGCGGAAAATGGGGAGCCACAGATAACGAATTTTATATATTTTTAGAAATTTAGCGCGAGGTGAATGATGAACGATTGAAATGACACAGACAAGAGAGCCTTATCTGCATACTATTTTTGCATCCAGATTAATATTTCGAATTTAAAAGCCTCAACTCACCTTGCAACGAATCTCACGTGATATTTAAAATGTAATTCGTTCAACCTACTTAGCCTAATGGGGTTGACCGGTTGAAATTTTTAGCAGATGGCGCCATCATAGCTTGCCCTGTCAATCCCTAGAATTGTGTCAATATTTTTTTTTAATACTCTGGATGCCAGCCCTTTAAGCCAAATCTCATAGAAAAAGGGGCAAGCTATGATGGCGCCATCTATGCAAATCTTTGACAGTTGCCAATCCCATTGCAATTGTTGCAAGGTGAATAGAGGTCTTAAAATGACGAAAATTTGTGACCGTGCAATATCAATACTTACTCCAAACATAAACTATCTATGTAATTGCATTTGGCCTATAATGTAAACTATTATCTGGCGTTTTTGTTTAAAATACTCTCAAAATTTCAATGTAAAAATAGCCTGAAATTATAATTTCTTGAAAACTAATTATAACGAGCACTCTGCATGACCAACATTAAATATGGTGTAAATATTTCTATTTTAAACTTACCCGTCGTCATCGCCTTTGCGTTGTTGCCTGTAACAAAAAAATTGATTGTTAGTCAAAGCCTAGAAATACTAAATGTCACCTTTTTAGTATACTCATGTATTTTTAATTTTATTTTTTGTTATATTGCCAATAGAAAATAAAGAAAAATTAACTGTCTGACGGACAACTTACTTAATAGGGTTTCGATTGTCACCCTCTCATTCATCCTAAAGAGATATAAACAAAACGCTTACAGTCTAAAAATTGTTAACATTTTTAATTTAAATTATATCTCAAATATCTATACACCGTGAATTTAGCAGAAACCGTAAAACACGTAGCAAAGCCGGATGAAGCTTACACCAATCCGATTAGAGCGCTCGCAGAATGAAGAATTAATTAAAAATGCTTAATATTACAATTGACAATTATACTGATTAAAGAAGAGAGATAGCTGTAATTGGCCGAGTTTTTAAGATTTTTCTGCTGTTTTATCAGAGGATATTCTTGATATTAATCCATAGCCAAGGCCGTTTGAGATTTTTGTGTTGTAATATTTTTTTGTAGTACATATGGAAGTATATTAAAATATTTATAGGTAACTAATTTAAAATAGAAAAGTTACACCTTGGATGTTAAAAATTTGATATAAAAAGCTAACTCAGTGGGACTTAAATCCAGCCGTTTCGTTGTTTGCTATATTTAATAACAACTTGTCGTAGAGATCGTCCTACCTTAAATGATACAGAACTTATTAAATTAATAACTAATATTATTTTCTCTGAATATTATAAAAAATGCGGGCTTAAAATCTACCGAGTTATTGAAGTTCACGATGTACGGTCAAGGAATTTAATTTCAGTAGGTACATTTTTAGTTCCTTGTCACAGCAGGCGTGGCTCACTCCGCGATTTCGTCGCTTTGCTACAGGTAGCTAAAAGTACATCCGTTCGACCCCAATTTTGGGGTTTGCTATAAGCCGCGCGTGGCGCTGTCGCCACCTAGCGGCCATATCTGTGCTGATCGTGACAGACGCGTTTTGTTAGAGAGTGAGTCTTCTGTACCTAGTATGAGCTTCCTAGCGACTTTCTTATTGATTGTCACTGTGACAAGGTATGAAATGGTACTAAAATTCAATTATTTTGTTGTACAATCGTTTATAAAATTGCTGATCTGTGTTCAGGCTAAAGCGCCAGCTATACCCAATTTCATCGGCTATTAAGGTGAGCACTGGTTGTGACCGAAAACAAACCTATTAGGGAGATGTGGTTTGCAAAATACGGGTGATTACCAAATAAAAACATAGTATTAGCTAAATACTTTGGAGCAAACTTGTTTGTACAAACATAGTACATATTAGCTAAATACTTTGGAGCAAACTTGTTTGTACAAACATAGTACATATTAGCTAAATACTTTGGCGCAAACTTGTTTGTTCAAACTCGTTACGACAACTATTACATCTTATATGTGTACGTTAATTTATTTCCATATAATTATTTAAAACCTAAAAACGTGTTAGCAAATTTTCCATTGATTTCGAAGAAATAATGTTTAAAATATGCATACATTGCCTCAGTAGTACTAATAATCGCGTATATTCGCGAAAACAAATAACACAACAAGAACTGTACTTACTTACCACCAACCATTGATTGTACCTACCTACCACTCCGTGGTTTGGCAGAAGAATGCATGTATGTATTTAGTTGTAAGTAAGATTGAGAATTAACGCGTTTTTTTACTTACTTGCGATTAACAAGAACAATTTTTGTTTATTTTATACGTAGGATGCCAAGAAAGACTTGGTACCAAGCTTAATTTGACTCGGCGAATCCACTTATTAATACATAATTCCACTAACGTTATATCGCTAAAAATGTTTGTGAAAATATTCACCTCAAAATTACATCCCCTAAGGCCCTAATCTCTCAAACAGACTAAATAATTCCCGTCCCCATCCCTACATTAACTGGCAGATAATAAACCGCCCAGTCCGTATTTTTTTAATAACCTGCGGTCAAGTAACCACTAGGGCCGGACTCGATGGCTTTTGAAGTTACCAGTATATTTTCAGTATTGCCAACTTAAAGCTAGATAAGGGCTGCGGTCGGCTTTGTACACCGTTTTTAGCTTATTTATTAGCGTTGTTAAGTCTTACTTACATTTTTTTAGTCGTTTTTATTATTTGACATTGTTAGATGTCACTAGACTACCGTAAACACAAGCTCCTGATGACGCTGTTCGGTACGGAGTGAAACATGTCGAGCGTTTTTCGAATTAAAATACCCTTGTTCGTGACCCGTTTTCATTATATTTACTACAGTTGATTAATTGATTACACATACATACTTTTACTATATACAAGTAGATGGTCGACTGGTTTAACATTTAAAAAAATCTAAATATTTTGATACCTTAGATGTATTTGTACTTTTCGTTCCATTACTTTACAATGTTTTTTTATTTATTAAATAGTAATATGTTATTTCAATGAATAGCTGTCATTGAAATAACAATACAATAATTCAATTCAAGTGAGTATTGTTGTATTATTTATAAAAAAAAAAATTGATTCATAAGTGAGTATTAACTAAGAATGTGAAATCATCACATCAGTAAACAATTTTAGCCTAAAGGTTCCTAAATATTAAATGTAAGTAGCGAAGCGAGTATGTTGACATAGTCGTATAATTAATATAATTATCTCAAGTGTGAATAATTAATCAGTAACGAATTCGTAAATATGCTAAAAGTGAAATATTTCACAAAATTAACGGCAAAAAATACATAAATATGAAACAGCAATAATTAAAATCACAATGACATGCCTCGAAAGCACAAAGTCCCCACTGTCGAACCGGTTTCAGCCGGTTTCAACTAGTTAGCGAGTACTTAAAGTTCCGGAAGGGTTAAAAAGCTGTTTTTTTTTCTAAAAACTGTCACTAATTGGCGTTCGAAGTTGAAAGTTAATTTGGAAGGAATTTTCGAGGGCTGTTATTTAGTTTTGGATTGGAAAATTGTTCAGTTGACATTGGTTTCAGGTAGCTATTGATTTTGATTTTAATGTAAAAAAAATACGCTCATAATTACCTAATGTTGAAAGTTATTATAAAAATTCTTTAAGAAATATTTAGAAAAAAAAGAACGTTAGAAAAATAAGAAACGAAAGCGATCTATAGCTTCTTTTATATTATATTATTCTTATAAAATAAAAACACGGTATTAAAGTTTGAGTATCTGCTTCCACGTTTCATGGCCACTTGAACAAACTAGTAGAATCTAATTAGCTATTTCGCATCAGCACGCACAGCCCGGCTAGCTCAGTCGGTAGAGCATGAGACTCTTAATCTCAGGGTCGTGGGTTCGAGCCCCACGTTGGGCGAAACACATTTTGTGTTTTTGAATGAGATTTAGATTGGAGATATAGAAATATTATTTTCTTTTATTAGGTATTTCAAGATATTTTAGTTACACCGTCAAATGAGAATGAGACAGTTTGTTAGTTATTAATTATTTATAATAGCTAGTTAATTGATAAGTAAATATGGTGAAGTCCATGTTAAGGTTGCATAATTCATATACAGTATGCTTAGTAACTTTAGTTCTCATTAAAACCATTCTCGAATAAGGTGCGAAACTACCGGGTATGGCCTGTAATATGAGCAAAAATTTAAACTGTAGGCTGTACTCCTCATACTGACCAACATTTGTTCAGCGACTTTTAAAAATAAGTTGTGGTTTGATTTTTAATACACTTTAAAGTTTATTCTAAGACGCAATGTATTGCGAATTTTGTTACGTTTAAAGCGTGACAAGCAACGTCAATCACAATGAAATGGCGTGGCGTTGGCGTCCTTTGAAGATAATATTTATTTTGTATGAAAAATAGGGAGTCTAAATACTTCATAATTTTTAAAAGTTGTTGAACAAAAGGGTCACCGTTTGAGGAGTACAATCTATGTTTTAATTATTTGCTCATGTTACAGGCCACACCCGGTATATCAATATAGATTACGTCATCAAACTTAAATTATTTTCAGCTAGTGAACATTAATTTCGTCAACACACTCATCCGGGGGTGTAGCTCAGATGGTAGAGCGCTCGCTTAGCATGCGAGAGGTACGGGGATCGATACCCCGCACCTCCAATCTTTTTCCTTTTTAAATTTTATTTTTACGCTCGCGAGTTTAGAGCTATCCGTGTTGAAATAATATTATAAAGTACAATAGAAGAATTTTTGTATCTACGTCTCGGTTTAGCGAAGTGAAATGAGATAATCCGTTTGTGTTTAATGCCTACATGTATTTTAATCTTGCAAACTGCATGCTAGGAGACATTGTAATATTGATATATTGTAATATTAGCAGCAGTAGATAGGTAGCAGTAGTTTGTTGCCGGTCCCATATTTGGGATATCCTCCTCCAATTGAGGGGGATTTAAATCTTCTCGAGGCAGAGGTGTAGGGTTGGAGCCGGTATAGCTTTATTTGACGTTCATAAGCGCATTGTAATATGCCTACTTGAATAAACTATTTTTTATCTTTAGGTAGTTTCTGCCTTAGTTTTTTTTTTTATAAAAAGCACTAAAAACTTTTAAATTTTATCTCTAAAATCTATTATTGTCATCAGCGTAGGCGTCACGGCCAAGGCCTATTGACTTCCTTGGAATGACGTGACCCTTCATAATTGTACATGTGTGCTCCGTTTCTAGAGCTGTATTGCCAGTAATTACCATAAAAATATTTTACTACAGCAACATTGCTAGAACTGGCTTTGTCTATACGATTTCTAGGAACAAATCCAATTATTTTATCAAATATATTTTGATTTGTATTTTATGAAGTAGTCAAAGTCATATGTAAATTATTATTTATTTTTTGAAATATGTAAATTATAATCTATTTCAGTTTGTCTTTGTCTATGTTCATAAACTCTATGAAGGGTAGACGTGCCTCTACCCCTACCCTCCTTGATAAAATTAAAAAAAAAATCTTTGTCAATAGGCCTCTTTGATAGGCCTTGATTTGAGTCTGGCCGGTAAGAACATAGACAAGGCAAAAGTCTGTAATGTCAATGCTGTCATTTAAGTCATTTAACGCCAAAAATATAAATTTTCATATAAAACGATTTATTCACTTGAAATATATTTATTTACCTATTAATTTAAAAATAAAAACTATTCATATGTACGAGCAACATATCTAAATGCGTCTTCGCACAGACTTAGTTAAATTTAAACCGTTGTCGCTCTTCCTTCCTTGCTGTATTATGTATCCGGCAATGGCGACTTCAACAACAATTCTTATCCGGATTATGAAAAGCCCTAATGTGTGTGTGGAAACCGTTGTAGTAAACCAGAAGCAGCGATAATTTCAAGGTAAGAAATATATCAATCTTTAAATAAAAATGAGCGTACTAATTACCAAATTCAAATATAATAATTTAATCTTACTATCCCCGTAAGTCCCGCGGACGCTATATCGCGTCCGAAATTATAATCTAAATTCATCATAGATGTAAAACCTCTCATTGTTTACGAGTAAGCTGGTAAATTTAGACCTTAGGAATTAGCGACGGAAGGAAGTTAGATTATATTGTTTAATTTGTGACTATTTTGTTTTAGAAAGTGAATCATGGCTTGAGCGTGAGATAATAATATAATCCTGGCCCGTCATATGATTTCTTGGAAAAAGCTCAAAGGGCACGTATCTGCTGCATATACAGACTAGTTTTCCGGTGACCAAGAACGCTGCGTGGAGCTGTGGAGCAGAAATGTCCGATAACCGGATAGATGTACATAATAACAACTTGTAACCATTTGCCATATCAATGTATGTATTCATATGTATTAACATATAACATATAACATATAACCTAACATATATACACTAATCCTAATAGGAATGAAAATATTTATATCTTAATAATACGTAACTTTTTGTAACCTTTTATATTTGACGAATTTTTAAATATAGTACCTAATCATTATCTTATAACGTATTTCTTTATTTATTTGTGATATGCTAATTTAAGAGCCTAACAACGTGCACACTAGCACCACTGCTAAAATAAATAATCGTGATTATTTAAGTTAAATTTAAATTTTACAGGTATTTAAAAAAGTGGCCGCTACTGACTGTATTGTGTATTTAAGTACCTTTTGAATACATCAAACTAGTTTTTATGTTGCTGGATTCGTCAATCTATGAGCTCAAAACAAAAACGGCCGCTTTAGTTTTGAACGGGTAGGTTGACGAATCCAGTAACATAAAAATTAGTTTAATGTATTCAGCAGTGGCGCTAGTGTGCACGTGGATGGGCTCTTAAAAACCTGACCCCAACGAAAAATAAAATAATACAAAAAGAAATTCCCTCTCCGGGATTCGAACCCAGGACCATTAGCTTCCTGAACTGGATTACTGCCAATACCCGCTAGGGGCGCTAGGCTAAACGGGTTGTCAATTCTAATTACAACGGTATCCTACCGAGCGCTAGTAGTATAAACGAACTTTGGAAGGGGACATTTTTTTGTATGGAGTTATCGTTCTTCTCCTAGTGAGTATTATATTCTTTGGTCACGGCCAATGACCCTCGTTTGGTCGGATTGACATTTTGACGGGAAAATTGACATTTGACATGTCAAGGGTCATTAGCGCAAATGTTACTTAGTATATGTTTGCTAAAGAGAACTCCCTACTATAATTATTTACGAAATAAGAATGCATTTAATTATTTTAACAAAATTATTTATAACCTCAATAGGCCATTTATATAAATCAGCTACCGCCGCCGGCAAGTATTTAAGCTATCCGCCGCTAGATGGCGCAGAACGCAATCCTTTACCCAACTATTTTGGCTTCCTACATAGTTTGCCATTCCGAATATCTGCGCTGAAAACTTTGAATTTATGCCAAAATATGGAGCCGATAGAGGGCAAAGTTGGTAGCTTCGGAGACAGTAGATAAAGTGAAGTTTTGCCTCATTGTTCGCTGAGTTTGTAGTCAAAACCATAATATCCTAACGATTGTATGAGCTGAGGTTAAGTTGCATTTTCAGATGTTTGAACTCTTACGTACAGTCAGTATGAATTAGATAGAGTTAGACCAAGAAAAGTCTGCAGCGATTTTGATAGCCCACGCAGTGCAAGTGTTATTTTAAACGTCAAACTTCTATGAAATGATGACGTATAAATAACACTTGCACTGTGTGGGCTATCAAAATCGCTGCAGACTTTTCTGGGTCTAACTATAATGACAGGGGAAATGGGTAAATATGTATTATCCGAACATTCCGAACACTTTAACATCTTTATGGTAACAACGTATGTTGCATTTTCGATGCTGACTGTACATCGGGTAGTTAAAATAACACATAAGTAAAATAACGTGAAACCGGTTTAATTTTATCATATTTAGTGTACCTTCTTATGATATTTGGCGGGATGCATTGATCTTTCGAAAAAAAAAATCTAGTCGGTAAATATTTATTCAATTTTACATATTATGTATGTATGTATAAAACTTAACAAACTAAAACCCGTTCTGAGCCATGCCGGGTCCAAAGGTCCCCATCACACTAGCAGCGTTACCCCGCTGTAAATAATTTGCTATTAAAAATATTACAGGCGCTTGATTTTAGCGATTAAAAAAAAATTCTACCCAAAAAACTATCCGATTTCGTTTTTATTTATGTACTCATCATATTTTTTTCTAAAAGTTTCGATACACAGGCGCGTTTTCACAGGGGGTTCACATATAAAACGTCCCGCCCGGAAAGCGCCGCCTGTGTGAGTTGTGTGACGGAACATTACAGCAAAAAAAAAAGTGAGTTGTGTGACGGAACATTACAGCAAAAAAAATGTGAGTTGTGTGACGGAACATTATTTAAGACGAGATTGCAAGTAACATAAATATTACACATTTAAAATTGTAGAATGTGTTAAAAGAAATTTTATTCATAAACAATAATACAATTAAAAATACACTACATAATCTAAACATAACATATTTTATTTGTAGGTTTTATACTTTTTAGGTCCTTTTAGTCAATTAGTTTAATTCTTTTTTCTTTGTCTATATTATTTTGCTTATATTTAAATTTAGTTTTTAATTAATTTGATATTGTAGAATTATACTTTTATGCTAGAAAATTTAAAAAAGTGTATTTTTAAAACCCATCAATTCCATCAAATTAGAGTCCATTTTCGGAATTGCCCGAAAATTTTCGGTATCCGGAATTACCCGTATACACCACAGATCTAAGAACGCTTAAATGATTGTGCTTTTGACAATCTTTAAGCCACCTAAATGGCGGTAGTTTGACATTTGCGAAATGTCAGCTTTCAACAATAGAAGGTCGGTAAAAGGCACGCTTACCCCTCTCAAATGTCAAATAGGGTAAACTACTTAGGTTTAGAAAATATTGCTGGTTTTTATGATATGTATATATATGTTTCAATTTGTCTATTTATATGATATGATATGATTTATTTACACAAAAAATTACACATCGTAAATTTGAAATTATATTGTGATTGTCAATTTTTTTACATTATAAATAATCAAAATCTCATTCAAAATTATCAGCAGTTTCACAATAAATAAAACAATTAAAAAAATACATTCACCGGAACGGGTCATTATTAAGCTATAAGTAAAATATAAATAAACATATTTATTTATATTGAATTATAATATTTGCATTGGCTGAAAACTCTAAATCCATTCCTTTTCCCAAGTCGGTTAAAAACCTTGTTAACAGTAAGAATATCTTCACTTGATCATCCACACAATTAAAGGGCAAACAATTATGGCGCATAAAGCGCTGTAATTAATATTTCCGTTTTAAAATGGCGGCTATTGTAAACGCCATATTGTTTTGCGGTGGTGTTCCAAACGCATACCTACAGTTAGACCAAGAAAGGTCTGCAGCGATTTTGATAGTCCACGCAGTCCAAGTGTCATTTTAAACGTCATAGGTACTTCTAGGCAATTATGATATATAAATAACACTTGCACTGCGTGGGCTATCAATATCGCCTGGTGACAGACAGACGGACAGACTGACAGTGGAGTCTTAGTAACAGGGTCCAGTTTTTATCCTTTGGGTACGGAACCCTAATAAAAAAAGAAGAAGTAAAGTAGGGCCTCAGGATGGAAGTAAATCCTTCTTCCTGGCGTTATCCCGGCATTTTGCCACGGCTCATGGGAGCCTGGGGTCCGCTTGACAACTAATCCCATGATTTGACGTAGGCACTAGTTTTTACGAAAGCGACTGCCATCTGACCTTCCAACCCAGAGGGGAAACTAGGCCTTATTGGGATTAGTCCGGTTTCCTCACGATGTTTTCCTTCACCGAAAAGCGACTGGCAAATATCAAATGATATTTCGTACTTACTTAAGTTCCGAAAAACTCATTGGTACGAGCCGGGGTTTGAACCCGCGACCTCCGGATTGAAAGTCGCACGCTCTTACCGCTAGGCCACCAGCGCTTCAGGATGGAAGTAAATGTCTGCTCGTTTGCTGACTATCATATAAAAAAAAATTATAACATTTATAGTTACAGTACAACTTTCTGAACATTCTCAAAAATTCCGGAAACTTTCATGAGAAAATTTTGATGCCGATTCTCTGCGCGCAGAAAATTCGAATTGGCCTCCATAACAGGGTCACGATATACTGGGTGGTGTAAAATTGGGCTGAAAATGAATGGGAATATCACGAGTGCTTTTGACGCAATCTGCGCTTTTATTTCGCGGTTTGTATACTGGCCTATGAAGTATTCCGAGCCCTGGATTCATGTGACTGTATGAATGAAAATATATAAATATTAACCAAAAGGCGTCGTAGTTTTTAATCAGGCGAAAAGACAACGTATTTGCTATATATTTTATTTGCTATTATTCTTAATGATAAGGGCAACCAAGCCCATTTTTACTCTTAGAATTATAAATATTTGGGAACTTACTTACACATTGATCTGGCCCCAAATTAAGCAGAACTATGGGCTAGACGACCGTCGTATACATTGTATTTATATAGACCCTGAAGCAATTGTTTTGTTTTTGAAATTGGAACCCTTATTTACACAATAAAAGTTCAAAATAGATTTTGGAATATGTACAAAAAAATGTACGCAGGGACTTAGGAGGATAAATAAATATATACTTAGATACATAGATATTAGATAACATCCGTAACTCATAACTAATTATTCGTGATAAACACAAACAAATGTCCTTACCCGGGTTTGAACCCAGGACCTCCTGCTTCATAGGTAGTCACTACCGATTAAGTTACGAGGCCGTTAAGGATGACTTAACCTTAGAACGGTCCGGGCCCGGGCCGAGGCATCCGATACTTCGTTTTCTATAAAAAACATCACGTGATTACCGATGACCCACATAGAAAACGAACGCAAAACGCTAACATAGCCCAACAATAGTCGGTAATAGCCAAACAGAAAATGATAATTTTAAACACGTCTTTCATGCCACCCTGTACTGGTGTGACAATACAAAATTCACATAAAAACCCAACAGATTTATACTACGTTTAAAGAAGCGGTCTCCTAATGAATCCCCTTATCTGGCCAAACAAGCAAATTCACCCCCACTGGGGGAGAGAGGCGGGGGGGGGGGGGGAAGGCGCAATTGATAAAAGGCCAAGTACTGGAATGTGAGAAAATTTGTGAATAAATAGTTTTTGTGTGTGCTTAACTTTTTAGGGTTTCGTAGTCACCTAGAAATCCTATAGTTTCGCCATGTCTGTCTGTCAGTCCGCGGCTTTGCACCATGATCGTTAAAGCTATAAATCATATATGGCGGCAGAATGGTAAAATAAAAACTACGAATAATTCTATTTATTAAACAAGTAGATACGTCTGCGAGCGATATTCCAAATTTATTTATTATAGGAAAACAAAAGCGTAAATTTTTCAATTTTTTTCTTTTAATACAAAAATTACTTAGAACTTTTCAATTTTAATTCTTTGATAAAGCTAATATTTTAAATTTTGTAAAAGAATGCCTTAATAGGATAGCTTTATATATGTACAAAAATAAAACTTATAAAATAAACAAATATGTTGACTATACTTCATCTAAAGCTACAGTGACCACCCTCTATCTTATACATATTTTATTATAATAAAATTGTATGAAGTCTCTTTCATATAGGTATTAAGGCTTATCATTTCACGCTCTTTGATTTCGTCATATGGGCACATAATGACGAAATCACAGCCAATTGCTAGACAACTCTCTAATTTTCTCGTCTCTGATTTTGTACATTAAGTAGTATAGGAATATTATTATGTTGGATTATATAATAAACAGATATAAATAAAGAAAAACCGGCCAAGTGCGAGTCGGACTCGCGCATAAAGGGTTTCGTACCATTACGCAAAGAACGGCAAAAATAATCACCTTGGTTGTATGGGAGCCCCACTTAAATATTTATTTTATTCTGTTTTCAATACTTGTTGTTATAGCGGCAACAGAAAAAAATCATCTGTGAAAATTTCAACTGTTTAGCTGTCACGGTTCATGAGATACACCCTGGTGACAGACAGACAGACAGACAGACAGACTGATAGACAGACGGACAGTGGAGTCTTAGGAATAGGGTCCCGTTTTTACCCTTTGGCTACGGAACCCTAATAATACAGATTTTTGTAGCCGTATAGTTTTGGCATTGAAATTGTGACTTTTATAATGGCGCTTACACACTTTGTCTCCGAAAAGTGCAGAGTTAGCTTAGACTCTATAACATCTCCAACGATAGAGTAGTTTCAGTTTTTAAATAACACTTCATCTCTGAGAGCATGCACATATGTGTACGCACTGCTAGGGGACGATCGTAGTGATGGCATGTTATCGATAAAAATATTTTATCTACGATGAGTCGATAGTTTTACATTTTATAGTGTGACAAAAGTGACATCAATTTACGTTACTTTGTACCTTTAAACGAGCAATTCTTGTATATTTTATGTATATATTTATTTCGCGCGGATCTCAGAAACGGCTCTAACGATTTCGATGAAATTTGCTATATAGGGGTTTTCGGGGGCGAAAAATCGATCTGGCTCTTATCTCTTACAAAAAGCGCATTTTTGACTTGTTTGCATGTTTTCCGAGGATAACTCGGTCTCCCAGATATTCTATATATTGAAGCTATAATTTTAAGGTAAAATTTAATGAAAGTGAAAAGCAGAGGGTTGTAATTTGATTCCCCCCCCCTTCCTTGTGTCTCGTGTCCAACGCCGTTAAGATGACAAGATGTCCTCTTCACAAATAGGGGGACATTATAGACGCTTTAAAATTGTTTCGGTGTAAATGAGACGTGATAATATTTTATGAGTTGACGAGATTTATAAAGTTTAATTGTATTGCAGTAATTTCATATTTTTATATCTATGTACTTATGCATAAATAAATCACTGCAGCCGTATTTGAACAATGAGATACATCAAATACTAGATATTGAAACGATATGAATCGGATTTGTCAGTGTCAAACAAGTGTCAAAATTGACGTTTCTTCAAACAAAAACGTCACATTTGACACTGACACATCTAATCAATATCGTTTCTAGATCTATTAATTGACGTATCTTAAAGTTCGAATCGAGCAGCAAAGTGGTCGTACTGCTGCTCGATGAGGTCCCAGTACATGTCATCTTGAAACTTAAAAAATTGTTAATAGAGGTGACAGCAGGGTGTCATTTATTGCCCAATAGAATTAGCATATCGAGCACTAGTACAGTCATCAGCAATAGTATCTTACACAACTAGGGCCGCAAAAATATATGACGCGCTCTTATTGCGCTCCAAATAAGAACGTGTCACATATTTTTGCGGCCCTAGTTGTGTAAGATACTATTGCTGATGACTGTACCACCACCTTAGTTATAATTATTAAACAAAATAAATATCCTAATCCCGTAAAATTACCAAACAAAATATTCAACAAGCACAAGATATCCCAAAACTCGTCCACTTAATCTGCAGCAACTATTAATTATCCTCAAAATTAATAAAATCACCCCATCGATAAATTAACAATTTGGTGTCCGTCACAAAATGGGCGCCATCTTTGAATCGAGTTACTTGCGGGTCCATCATGTCGGTTAATGGCCTGAAAATTGACGGGAGACGAATTTCTTGACGTTTCACTTCGCGCTAGTGATGGGGTGTAGTCGATTAACGGGTGATTTAATTAGTGTCATTAGGGTCGATTAGTAAATATTGGTTGGTTGATTGGTTTTGTTTTCTCTTTGTTTTCTTAGGTACCTCCCAAAAGGAGTATTATTGTCGATCTTTAGGCTTTTCAACTTATCGCCGTGTGCCTGCTACACTGCCACATCTCAAAAAACCGTTTTTTCGAGAAATCGCGTCTCAAAGTTTTGAGAGTATAGTTCAGGGTGTTTAATAGGATCTTACTCCTTTAGTTTTAGGTCTATGAATTTAAAATTTAGCTTTTTTTACTCGGAATGATATAACCCTCCTTATGACCACGCCACTTTTTAAAAGAAATGTATATTTTTTAAGACACAAGGCCCGAAAGACAGGTATTTAGAGTTGTGGCCGTATTGCAGAAACGTTTTTTAAAGATTTTGAGATGCGGCCAAATTTAAACACAAAATTATTGGATAAAGGTTACCATGCAAATATAAATAAAAACACCAAAATAGTTAAAATCCCTTTATTTTTACCCGACTACGGCAACGCAAAAGGAGGGTTATGATTTTGACCGGTATGTATGTGGGTATGTATGTATGTATGTATGTATGTTCATTTGTTCCCTCATAACTTCTAAAGTACACATTATAATTTGACAAACGATATGTCATTCGAATTATCTTAATCGTCCGCTGGTTATAGGCTATATGAAGTCACAAAAAAAAGAACAAGGCGTCCTCTAGAGGTCATAAAGTCACGAACGAAAAAAATAAAAATAAGTAATGATTACGTGATGTATATCATTTGAAAGAGCTCAGTTAGCACATTTCAAATATATAAATATTGTTAGCTTTTGCGACCGGCTTTGCTTGCATGTACCCGATGAAACATTAATTTATCGGGTAGGTAATTCGAACTACGAATCTACAAGCGCTCTGGATTCTATCCGCGTATTACCCGACTACGGCGATACAAGAAGGTATTTGCAAAATAAATTTGTTTGGCCGCTATAAATAAATAAATAAAAAAATAAAATAAAATGCGTTTATTTTCAGACAACAAGGTCCATAGTATTGTTAGTACGTACTTAAAATAACAAATATAAACTAAAATTACAACTAAAAACTAAAAAACTAAAATTATTAATACTAAACTACTACTACTACAGTACTACAGCTAAAATGGGTTAGTATTACTTAAATAACAAAAAATCTAAAACTAAAAGCCCTGCATGACAGCCGTGCGAGCGGTTCACCGAGGCGCACGCACAATCGGAGCATGCAGCTCGTTAAACCTGCCGAGCACGGCGCTGTCCTGCCTCCCGGCCACGACCTGTAGGAGACTGTTGGGGCTTCCCCTAACCCGTCTGATGAGCGACGCGACTTTGTTGCGCATGAGCGCATAGAAGTCATCAATGTGCGCGTCGGCAAACATGCCTGACGCGCTGCAGTAACGAGGAAGCCCCACCATCGCCCGGAACAGGTTATTATACAATATTCGAAGGGTATTGTACGCTCTTTGGGTATAGTTGGTCCACAGACTGCTGGTGTAGAAAGTTTGGCAGTATGCCTTAAAAAGCGTGACCTTGACCTCAAGTGAACAGCCAGCAAATCTGCGAACCAGCATGTTCCCTCTTACAGACAAAGCCCTTCGTTCTCTTTCGATGTCACCATCATCCTTTAACTCCTCATTTACAATGTGCCCAAGGTATTTAAATTGCGAGACTCTCTGCAATGGCGAGCCATTGAGATATACTGGAGGAACAACTGCTGGCGGCTTATTTTTGCCTTTAAATACCAAGAGCTCACTCTTTTTGGAGTTGTATTTTAACCCATGCTTTTCAGCATAGGTCTCACAGATCGCAATTAATTTACGCAAACCCCCAATCGTGGGCCCCAACAGCACCATGTCGTCTGCGTAGCTTATGTTATTAAAACAAACTCCGTCCACATGACATCCAACATAGGTGCTGCTGAGTTCCTCGATCAGCTGATTCACGTAAATGTTAAATAGCCTAGGAGAAGTTAGACCCCCCTGCCTTACCCCGCATTCAAGTCCGTACTGGTCAGACAACGAGTTTGCCCATTTAACATTATTTGTTTGATGTTGGTACCAGTACGACAGTATGCTTATGAGCTCGGCAGGGACACCCGCATCCTCGAGCTTCCCCCACAGGACGTCATACGACACTAAGTCGAAAGCCTTCGACAGGTCCAGGAAACAAGCGTACACAGGGGTTTTACGGTCCAGGTAGTACTTAACTGTGTTTTTTAGAGCCAGTATAGCACTCTCAGTCGACAGACCCTCACGAAAGCCAAACTGTGCATCGTGGAGCTTAGTGTGTTTACTGAGATGCCGGTCCAGCACACTATCAAAAACTTTCGCTATTACCGTAGCCAGTGAGATAGGCCTGTAATTACCCTTATCCGCTATGTCTCCTGTTCCGTTCTTCACTATCGGCACAACCAGTGTTCGCATTAAGTCCCGTGGCAGGTATGAGTGACTTAAACATAAATTAAACAGCAAGGTCAGCACTCGCGGTAGGTGCGGTCCAGCATGTTGCAGGTGCTCGATACTGAGCCCGTCGTGGCCAGGCGACTTCCCCCTCTTCATGTTCTTAATTGCATCTTTAATTTCTTTGCAACTGAAGACGAGGCGTTCGCCCGGCCGCGCAGGCCCCCGCTCGCGCACCCGCTGCACCGACCCTAGAGGCGAAGTCACCCTAAAGTGATCCTTAAACAGATTTGCAATTTCAGATGTTTCTGTAACTCCATTGATACTAATAGGTAAACTTTTATTTTTATTCAACTTCTTAGTACCTTTCCAAAATTTAGAAAACTGTTTTTGAAAATGATGAGATGCTAATGTATCCAACTCGAGTTGTTCCTGCTGTTTGACGCACCATTTTAACTTTGATTTGAATATTTTACGTTTATTTCTCATATTCTCAAAAACAGGTCCCCTATTAGGCTGACCGTACGCAATCCAGGTCTTAAAACCATGCCTAGCCTGCGCGTGCGCCTCCTTGACATACTGATTCCAACCCCGTACACCCCGCGCCTTCTTATTACGCGACACAATATTTTTACCACGTACGGCTGCCTCACACAGTGTACAAACAATTTTCGTATACATATCTGTAATAAGTTGTTTATGTAAGGAATCATTGCAACATTTATCTGCGCATAAGGAAAATTCTGGCAATAAATCAATAGACTTTAATATATCATTACAATATTTTGTATAGGTATCAATTTCTTGTGGCTTTCGCTCACCCCAAAATACATCATTATGAGTGGACGACTTAAATGTTGTTTTTAAACTAATTGCACTTATGTTAGACTCAATCAACATAGGAAAGCTATAAACATAGTGTTTTTTTTTAATGACCTGCAATATTTTATAACGTGAATAGGTATAGAAGTCCAGGTCAGCCAAAATGTATGAAACGGTTTACTAACGAATGGGCCAAAATCGTTTCCCAAAGTATCACATCCCAAACTATGTTTCCCAAATTATCATTTCCCAAAAAAATGTTTGGCAAAACAACTTATCGCAAATTTTCAGTTAGCAATAGTCTTTTTTGGCAAGTTATTGTTTAGCAAATAATTACTTGGACAAGTTTCATTTTACCAAATATTATTTAGTCAAATGTATCATTAAGCATAACTTACATGTCCCAAAATATTGCATGGCATACAATTTACATACCAATAAAGTGGAGGCTGCAGAATTTTATTTGTCTGGTATTTAACTGATCATTACATATACATAGTAAAATGTAACGTCAAAAAAAAAAACATTCTTACTGCCAAAAATATGTAGTAAATGATCACTAAAATTGAAACTCAATGGAGTTTTAATTTTAGTGATCATTTACTACATATTTTTATATTTTTGGCAGTAAGAATGTTTTTTTTAGAATAGCAAAATGTAACAAAGCAAATAACACCAAAGTAAACATTATAACCCAAAAATAGTAAAAAACCACCAATATTTAAACCACATTTTAGTTTAAAATGTCAAGCTAATTTTTTACATCTCGTTATTCTATTAAATTAGTTATTCCACTTCGCTGACCTTTTTCTAGTACATAGTATTTCGTTTCTGTAAGGATCGCAGTTCTAACCTAACCTAACCCACTTTTCTAATAGCATTTCGATTCTGTGAGGGTCACAGTTCTAACCTAACCTAACCCACTTTTCTGATAGCGGTTCCGTTTTGTGAGGATCACAGTTCAAACCTAACCCAACCCACCCAAATTACGTAGAATTTAACGTACCTATATTAACATAACAAAAAGTACAAATTTAAATAGAGATGCCTATTTGTCAAATTTGCGAAGTGACAATTTTGACCAAACATCTTTTTGGAATATAATATTAGACAATAAAAAACGTTTGCTAAATAAGTTTTTGTCCTAATAACATTTGACAAAGTAAAATCATGCCAAATGATAATTTGACCAAATAAATTATATGCGAAGTGTAACTTTGCTAAAGGTTCCTTTGGGAAATGAAACTATTGCGATAAGTTTGTTGGGAAGTGAAATTTGGCGAAATGTATTTGGCCGAAACCAAAGTACACCGTATGAAACAGCCGTATAAGAGACGTAGGAAGCTCGCTGTACGCGTTCCAAAGCCGGGCGCCTTCGGCGCCCTCATACTAGAGGAGTCGGGCGTAGCCTGACGTACGTGGCGCGCTGCAAGCAGTCCAAAGCCAGGCGACTTCGACTTTCTCATACTAAAAGTGTCGACATACGTGACACGCTGGACGCTTACCAAATCCGGGCAAATGCATGAAACAGCCGTACAAAAGACGTGCGGGCACGCTGTACGTGTTCCAAAGCCGGGCGCCTTCGGCGCCCTCATAGTCAACGCGTCGGGCGTAGCCCGTCGTCGTACGAGGCGCACTGTATGCGTTAAAAGCCGGGCGCCTTGGGCGCTCTTATACTAAAAGAGTCGGGCGTAGCCCGACGTACGAAGCTCGCTGTACGCGTTCCAAAGCCGGGCGCCGAAGGCGCCCTCATACTAATAGAGTCGGGCGTAGCCCGATGTACGAAGCTCGCTCTACGCGTTCCAAAGCCGGGCGCCTTTGGCGCCCTTATACTAAAAGAGTCAGGCGTAGCTCGACGTACAAGACACGCTCTACGCGTTCCAAAGCCGGGCGCCTTCGACGCCCTCATAGTAATAGAGTCGGGCGTAGCCCGACGTAGGAGGCGCACTGTACACGTTCCAAAGCTGGGCGCCGAAAGCGCCTCCATGCCAAAGGATAGCGCAGCCCGATATATGTGGCGCTCTGCGTGTATTTCTGTACTGGGGATGCCCTCGAAAAAGTAATATAAAGTGACTTCGAATAGGTAGTTAGTAACGAAGTCATGACCCCAAAATTAATTAAATAAAAAATAAGTTCAAAAACTAAAACCCGACTACTGCAAATCGCGCTCTAAAAGTATGAAACAAGATAGAATTCTTATCTGAAGTTATCAAACAGGAAATATTATAAATGTTATAATTTTTTTAATAAAAAAATACAACGTAATATGTATAATTTACTACATTATTTATATTTTTACAGAGATTCAGAGGATAGCTGTGGTCGTATGCCACTTTACCTTAAAGTTTATAATCGTGGCATACGACCATGCACGGCGATCCTTTGAATATCTCTGTAAATATATTAAAAATGTAATACATTTTATTACGTTGTATTTTTTTATTAAAAAAATTATAACATTTATAATATTTCCTGTTTGATAACTTCAGATAAGAATTCTATCTTGTTTCATACTTTTTAGAGCGCGATTTGCAGTAGTCGGGTTTTAGTTTTTGAACTTATATCAACTTTGATAGGAACAAGATCACTGTACGCGATAATAATAATATGTGTAACTCAGCTAATTATTATTTTCTAGGACGCAACTCAAAAGCTTCATTTAAAACGTGTGCTTTATAGCCACAACTCAAAAGTGGCTGTATTGCAGGGAATTGTCTGACAATTTATGGTCAAATGCATAAAGCCACTTGTGAGAAAAAGGCTCTTAAAGACCTTTTTTGCTATGGCTCTCGAAATAAGGTCGTAAATTGAACAATTTTGAATACGAATCTGCAATAATCCAGAAAATCAAAAATTTTGAATTGTGGCAGTATAGCAGGCACACGGCGTTATCTTTTAGGACCATTTTAAAATATTAATTCAAAACAGTGGCGTTATTGCGATATGTTTAATGTAAGAACTCTTGAAAAGGGATTAATACATTTTCGGCAGCTATTTAATAAAATACCGTATTAAAAAGTAGGAAAATATAAGCAAAGCGCTGGTTTATGTTACAAAGACTTAAAGAAAAAACACTATCACAGATCTTAAAGAAAAAACGCTGTGAAACCGTGAGACTGTGCCCATCGCTATCGTGCACGTACATATAATCATTAACCATATGAACCGTTATAAGAGTGACCTCGCACCTCACAGTTTATACGGATTTCTAGCTCATATTTCTTCTAGTTCGATGCAGTCAATGTAAGCAGTAGGAATACAAGGTAACTTTGCCGAGACGAATCCTAATGTGACCCACGTGCCCTATTTCACGTTACAACCTTTTGGTTATTACTGGGTCTATGGCTGAAGGTACTGCTACGTTCGCATGTGTAAGCCTGAATCAGAGATGATATCACTTCATTTCGGCCAAAATTATTATTATACTCTGTATCTTTAGGTATTTAAATTAAAGTAAACAAAATCAATCCTCAAATGCCAGCTGAGGGTAGATGAAAACATTACATGACCAAATAATGTAGGTTAAAGTCAGGTCGTTCAGTGACTGATCGAGGTGGTTTTGTATTTGGTTGGTTGGTTAATCAACTACCTGAAAACATCCTAATTGTTTGTTTGCTTTCATTTAAATACCTAAAGATACCATAGACCTGGTATTACATACATAGATGAGCTTATACGCGTGCCTCAGTGAGGGACAAAACATACGTATAGCGACAATATTAAAAACACGTTTTAACATTCCTGACAACATACCAAAAACGATCTACGTAATTCGGTCGGGTTATTTGTTGCCCACCATAAACCATACTAAATTTTTGGTGGGGAACAAACAAAAAGTGAGACTGTGACAAGGACAAGCAATAATACCGCTTTCTCTGCTACTCCTATTACTGAAATTTCCATAAGTGCATCTCGTTCGGTCGTTTTGCCCCTCCCCCGTGTCATCTCTATATTATTGTACCTCTATGAAAGATACAGACTATAAACACTGAATTAATTAAATAATTTATTATGAAAGTAGTTTATATTGAAAATGTTCCATTTCTGAAACTACAGTTTTAGAAGTTTTAAAGTTAGTTCAATTAATTGGAAGACGGTGTACATGGTATTTCTTTTTTTATGATTTTATTTTAAGAGCCCATCAACGTGCACACTAGCGCCACTGCTAAATAATCGTGATTATTTAAATTTAACGAAAGCTATTTAAAAAACGGGGCCACTACGTAACTGTATTTAAGTACCTTTTGAATACATCAAACTAGTTTTTATGTAGCTGGATTTGTCAATTTATGAACTCAAAACAAAAACGGCCGTTTTAACTTTGGACGCACTTAAATAAATCACGATTATTTAGCAGTGGCGCTAGTGTTCACGTTGATGGGCTCTTAACCTGTATTGTGTAAAGTATTAACATAAATGGTACCAATAAAACATATAAATTTTCGAAGTGACATAGTATCTTCGAAGCGATGATATTAGAAAAAGTATCGATATATATAAAAAATACATTAAACAAAATTGAACCTCTACCTATCTAAAAAATCTATAACAAATAAATCCATTTTCTATTCAACGTTCCGCCACGTTTTGAAATGAAAGCTACAATATACAAAAAGCTTTGTAAATACCTGAAAGCAGTGGACCGGCACAAATGTAAGATTGTGAATCCGATAGATTCACAGGAGTCGAATTGTGATGAGCTTTGATATCTGCAGGATTCTGATTCAATAATTTGTTATAGTTTTGATCTTGTTTTGTACTTTGGCCGTGGCTCACGTAGAAGTCATGTCATTAGGTTGGAATCACATCTATCAGCATCGAGCCGCATTTTATATGAGAAAATGCTCGTTAGTATGAAGATGCGTAGGTATACCTTACGTGTGCTCAGAGAATCAATAATAGTTTCTAGTATCAAAACTATAATTCCTACTACACAAAGTGTGACCAGCCCAAGATTTAATGAATTTCGCGCCAAACATTTGTGTAAAATTTCAGTAGCCAAACTCTACGCATCGGAAAGCTGAAAGCATGCCCCTTAGTCATCTCGCTTGCGCTTATTGGTGCCTGTGAGATGCATTGTGAGTCATGTGCAATGATCGGCACGGATGGTGCCACACCGCGGAATTTCAACAAAAGTCTTGATACTTATGAACATGAATGGAGATGACTCAAATGCAGCGATCTTCGAAAAAAGTAATTCTATTGAGTGTTATTTTATAGTCAGGTACACCAAGAAAAGTCTGCAGCGATTTTGATAGCACACGCAGTGCAAGTGTTATTTATACGTCATCATTTCATAGAAGTTTGACGTTTACAATGACACTTGCACTGCGTGAGCTATCAAAATCGCTGCAGACTTTTCTCGATATTTTTCTTCAATAATATTTTTCCGTTCGTCCAGTAGTTTCCGAGAAAATAGGCTGTAACAGACGGACAGATAGACGCACGAGTGATCCTATTAGGGTTCGGTTTTGTTCCTTGTTTACGGAACCCTAATAAAACTAACCAATCAAATATCTTGAAATGCATTTAATGCTTTTATTACCTAATTAAATCAAGACATTCCGGTAACATTAGAACACACTGACTGTTATCTTATTTAGGTTCCAAATATAGCCCTTTAAAACTAGGATACACGTCAGACACAGCCTAGACTTAATAATAAACTCCCTCGAGCGAATATTTCTCGGCAGCTTACCTATTTCTGTCTGGATGTCTATTTTCTTGCCTAGCGTTCGTATTAAGCCCACACCTTTGTATATTTGAAATGTGAAGTAGAAGTTATAGTTTTAGTATTAAGCAACTCATACTACTATCGTTTGTATCGTCTCCTTTATAGTTTTAGCAAAATTTTGGTTTTAATGTTCTAATCTTTTGACTATGTTTGATTTTGATTGTATGTATTGACCCTACCGCATAAGCGTTTTGGCAAGTTTGGAAAGTTTATGCATGTGATAAAAATAAAGAAAGAAAGAAATAGCAGATACTTGTTAGAACAACATTGAAAACTATGCTTTCGCGTCAACGTCTAATAAAACTGAATTTAATGATCTACACCATTCAAGCCGTTTATGCTTCAAAATATAAAAAAAAAATTGCGTAATTTTTCTTTTTACGGCAATATTTTTGACAGAAGTTACGTTTAAATAATATTTTACAGTACATATGGTCCTATTTTCCCGCACAAATGCGTGAAATATCACTTTTCGTGCGTATGTCAAAAGTTTAAAGGGCCATATGTACTATAAAAAGTTGTACGATACACGTGCGAATAGGTAATTCGCAACTCGTGTCGATTTCAAAACACTCCCTTCGGTTGTGTTTTAATTTATCGCCACTCGTTTCGAATTTCCTCTTTTCCGCACTTGTATCGTAAATAACTATTCTGTGTTATCATTGTGGAATTACCTGGATATTGCCAGCGTTAAATTATCAATAACATTGCACATGCCATTGCTTATAGTTCGTTTTTTTAGGATTAGAAAAAAGGTAAACAATCTTGATGTGTCTTTTAATTGAAAAACACATTTTAAAAATAAGTCACAGCAAATATGTAACAATTATGAATCTAATATGATCATTTATATTCTTCTACTTTCATAAGTGATATTTACTGATTTTTACAAAGCGTTTTTCAATTAAAAGACATGTCAAGATCGCTTACCTAAACTTAAACACCTTTATAAACACCATGGATTGCATCGAATAAATGATTATGATTATGATTATGATTATGATTACCTTCTTTCTAATGCTAAAAATACGAACTATATTCAATGGAAATCCTAAAACTCTGCGAGGCGTGGCTCACTCCGCGATTTCGTCGCTTTGCTACAGGTAGCGTCAAAGTACATCCATTCCACCCCAATTTTGGGGAAAGCCATAAGTCGCGCGTGGCGCTGTCGCCACCTAGCGGCCAGATCTGTGCTGATCGTAACAGACGCGTTTTGTTAGAGAACGAGTCTTCTGTACCTAGTACTATTATTTATTCTGCCTAAAATGAAAAACTATCGATATCACCTTCCGTGTCGCATCACTATCCGCTCAGACGACCTCTATCGATCCAGCATCCGTTCGGTCCGCGTCTTCCAACCAACGTACTATTGACCTGTTTATTTTTAGACCCACTAGGGGCGGCCACTGACATACAACATACATCATACATACTCGTACATACATATAGATGAGGGGTAGTGTTAATGTTTTAAAAGGTTTGAAGTGTGTGGTGATCTCTTTATGAAAATGCTTTCAAAGTTTTGTCAAATAATGAAATAGTATTTTTAGCTTTTGCTGATATATTCGTAGGCATTAGCCGTTTGGTTGTGGCATAGAGAAAAAAATACATAGAGTGCTCACTCCATACTGCAGTTTGAGTACCAAAAAGACTATTATTTTCGTTGTCGACTTCTAGCATCGAGTAGCGGAATTATCAGTACTGCTACTTGACAATAGACGTAGCACCGACCGAAAAGTATAATGCTCAACAATATTCAGCTAATATTATAACCGGATTAACCGGAACTCTATTTTAAGCGACTTCAGCTTTTAATATTAGTTGTAAATTGTTGTTCAATACAATGTTCGTGAGTAGCGGTACTGATAATTCCTCTATTCGATGCTAGTAGACTACGAAAATAATAGTCGTTTTGGTACCAAGACTGATGTATGGAGTGAGCACTCTATTCTTACTATATTTCTCTATGGTTGTGGTATTGAAAATAAGAAAAATAATTATAATTGTTAAATTGGTATGTAGTCTTGGTCTTTTATATTCTTGACATTTTTCGAATCTGTTAATTATTGAAATTAATCCTTAGGTACTACTGCGTTTTATGTATTGTGACTAATGTGTAATATTACTAATGTATTTTATTATTTTTATATAATCCCATTAATTATATTTTTTTTGTTATGACTTTGTTAGTTTAAAATAATTGTAGGTATAGATTTTGCATGTCAGCTACTGGTGAAATGTGTGCTTCAATTATAATTGTTGACCATCTATTGTGCCATGTTTTAAGCAAAATAAATGATTTATGATTATGATTATGGCGTTATCATAAACGTTCGTTTTTTTTGGCATTAGAAAAACTTGCAAGAAGGTAAGCGATCTTAACATGTCTTTTAATTGAAAATCGCTATTAAAAATTAAAAACGATTACTTATGAAAGAAGAAGAATATAAATGATCGTATTAGATTCATAATCTATATATATAAACGTGAAAGACCTGACTGACTGACTGACTGACTTAAATCAACGCACAGCCCAAACCGCTGGGACTAGAAAGTCCAAATTTGGCAACTAGATTTCTTATAAGGTCTAGGGGTCCACTAAGAAAGGATTTTTCAAAATTCATCCCCTAAGGGGGTTAAAAGGGGGATGAAAGTTTGTATGGGGTTAAAGTTTTCTTTTAAGCTAGGAATTTGAAACTTTGTAAAAAGGTATTAAATTAAAATACAAGAAAACTAATTTTAGCGTTTTTGAAAATTCATCCCACAAGGTGGTGAAAAAGGGGTTGAAAGTTTGTATGGATATCAAAAAATTTTTCGAGCGCGGGACTTGAATCTTTGTATTTGGGGATATTATTAGAAGACAATAAAAGTAATTTCATTGTTTTGTAAAATTCATCCTCTAACGGGGTTAAAAAGGGGATGAAAGTTTGTATGGGGTTTAAGTTTTCTTTTGAGCTAGGAATTTGAAACTTCGTTAAAATATATATCATTAAAATACAAGAAAACTTATTTCAGCGTTTTTGAAAATTCATCCCCTAAGGTGGTGAAAAAGGGGTTGAAAGTTTGTATGGATATCAAACATTTTTTCGAGTGTGGGACTTGAATCTTTGTATTTAGGGATATTATTAGAAGACAGGAAAAGTAATTTCAGCGTTTTGTAAAATTCATCCCCTAACAAGGTTAAAAAGGGGTTGAAAGTTTGATTCCAATACAAATGGTTTTGAAACTTCTTAGAAAAAGAAAAGAATAGCCGATTACAAAAAAAAGTAATGGCAACGTTCTTGGAAATTCAACCCCTAAGGGGGTTAAAAAGGGGATGAAAGTTCGTCTTCAGGTGCAAATATTATTTGAAGCTAGGAATTTGAAACTTTGTAAAAAGGTATTAAATTAAAATACAAGAAAACTAATTTCAGCGTTTTTGAAAATTCATCCCCTATGGTGGTGAAAACGGGGTTGAAAGTTTGTATGGATATCATACATTTTTCGAGCGCGGAATTTGAATCTTTGTATTTGGGGATATTATTAGAAGACAATAAAAGTGATTTCAGCGATTTGTAAAATTCATCCCCTGACAGGGTTCCTGACAGGGTCTGCCGTATGCCAAACGACTTGTGGGCCAAGAAAACTACCGAGTGGAGACCAAACATAGTGCGGCGTCACGGCAGACCTAGAAGGAGGTGGCGGCACGATCTCGACGTCTTTCGGAAAGATTGGCCTAATATTGCCATAGGACGAGACGCGTGGAAGAAAGAGAGGGAGGTCTTTGCCCAGCAGTGGGACACAACAGGCTAACAAAAAAAAAGTAAGTGCAACGTTTTTGGAAATTCAACCCCTAAGGGGGTTAAAAAGGGGATGAAAGTTCGTCTTGGGGTGTAAATTTAATTTTAAGCTAGGAACTTGAACTTTTTTTTTTTGTTAGCCTGTTGTGTCCCACTGCTGGGCAAAGACCTCCCTCTCTTTCTTCCACGCGTCTCGTCCTATGGCAATATTAGGCCAATCTTTCCGAAAGACGTCGAGATCGTGCCGCCACCTCCTTCTTTTAGCATTAGCTCAAACCGTTCAGTGGCTCGAAGTAAATAATTTGAAGATTAATATTAAAAAAACAAATTATATTCAATTTCATACAGAACGAGTTATGCCGCCTAACTTAAATGTAAACTATAATAACGATCCTATAGAAGAAGTTAAATATACGAAATTTTTGGGAATAATAGTTGACTGTCATTGCAAATGGCGAGAACATGTAGAGAAAGTCTATTCAAAACTCAACAGTTTTGTGTTTGCCTTGAGACGCACCAGACAAACAGTTTCCACAGAAGCAGCTTTAATGGCATACCATGGTTACGTTAGCTCAACAATAAGATATGGATTAGTTGTTTGGGGTAATTGTACACTAATTAATCAAATATTCTTGGCTCAAAAGCGGTGTGTCAGGGCTGTTTTTAATTTAGAGCGAGGTGCATCGTGTCGACCTTTCTTCATACAGCACAATATTTTAACAGTTGCTTGCTTATATATAGCTGAGGTCTGTATGTTTGTTCATAAATATAAAGATGAATTTATAGAAGCACAACAGATGAGCTCTCGTAATGTTAGACAACAGTACAGGCATAAATTACACAAACCAGCTACAAAACTAGAATTAGCGTCTAAAAATTCATACAGCATGTGCATTACAATTTATAATAAGTTACCAGATGAATTTAAAGGGAAAAAAAATACAACATTTAAGAAAATGATGAAAGCTTGGCTGTGTGAGAAATGTTTCTACAGTGTGGGCGAGTTCCTTAATAGATAACTTAATATTTGCATGGAATTAGGCTAGTTTAATTAAATTTGTATGCTAGTTTGTAGGCACAATGTGGAGATCCTATATACTTACATATTGTAAATAGTTTTAAGACCTTTTTGTAAACCCACTATTGACAAATAAATGATCATTCATTCATTCATTCAAGTTAAATGCGTGTTGTTTATAAAGTTGTGATTAATTTAGTAGCTCGTAAGTTAAATTTACCTTTTATTAAATACCTAAAGATACAGAGTATAGGCTATGTAAGCGCTGGTGGCCTAGCGGTGAGAGCGTGCGACTTGCAATCTGGAGGTCGCGGGTTCAAACCCCGGCTCGTACCAATGAGTTTTTCGGAACTTATGTACGAAATATCATTTGATATTTACCAGTCGCTTTTCGGTGAAGGAAAACATCGTGAGGAAACCGGACTAATTCCAATAAGGCCTAGTTTACCCTCTGGGTTGGAAGGTCAGATGGCAGTCGCTTTCGTAAAAACTAGTGCCTACGTCAAATCATGGGATTAGTTGTCAAGCGGACCCCAGGCTCTCATGAGCCGTGGCGAAATGCCGGGATAACGCGAGGAAGAAGGAAGAAGGACAGAGTATAGGCTATGCCTGTCACGTGGCAGCCGGATTTGCAAATAGTAGGCAAAAGGTTAAAAAAAACTAAATAATCCAATAGGTACCTACCTATGTAGGTGAAGGAAATTATTAAAATTCAAGTATATTGCTACCCACATATTTTTATATTTATTTTAGACGCAATGCCTACACTAAAATAAGTTATTACACAACCCAAGACCACTCTAAAATATCAAGCTATTAAGGTAACCCATAAACCGGAAACCCCTCTCAATATAGAGTATTATTTTTCTTCAAGTATTAAGAAACACGAATATATGTATCCCTTATTCAATATACTCCCCCTAGCAGCGCAGCCATCAATCTCACAGCCACGGACGATGCAATTTTCATATATAAATATTTTATTAACCTACTATGTGAACGCGTCCCGTGAAAAATAGTGTTTTTCCATACAATATTACCTTGCGCCTGCGAAAGTTTTAATGGCAATGTTGCGTTTAGTTGAAATTGCTCGTATATTTTATACAGGCGCTTTAGTTTTTCAATGAAAATCTAAATGGAGGTTTTTAATGAAACTTTGCATGGTATTAAAAGTAAATGTGACGTAGTGTATGTCTTAAAGATTTTTTGACCCAACAACCCTATAATAAATAAAAAAAAAACAATTAATGCAGTATTATACATTGCAGACAGCAACATGTACAATACTTGTATTTTATTAATAAAATAATGTTTGACAAGTGAACATACTTGACAACATAACAAACATGTTATCTTGCGTAAACATCTATTTACTTTAATATATTTACATGAGCCAAATCTCGAAAACATTGAGTGACGTGGATGTTTTTTAGCAAAGAGAATTTAGACTAGAGGAATAAAAGTAAATTATGTAGTCAGTACATTTACAATCTTCCGACATAAATGATTAAAACTATTCTATTTCAAATTCTCTTTGCTTTTATTCTTGTGCGCCTGCAAAACTTTTAATGGCAATGTGCGTTTACTACAAGTAATTTTTTTAGTAGGCGCTTAACCTGTCAAAGAGAATTTAGTATAGAGGCGTATTGTCAAAGTTAGTGTAATGCTGTAGTCACAGTAAATTTACTGCCATCTTTTGACAGAGGATTAAAACTTTTAGAACGCCACTTGACATTGATTTTGATTTTTATATTGATACTTTTATCTCGGAATTCATCCCTGAAGAGAGTGCAAAGGGGGGGTGAAATAGAAAGAGTTAATGAATTGCCTAATAAATTAAGTAAGCAATGCGCGAATTGAATGATTGCTATTAGCATTATCCAGGCGCTATACCTACTTTAGCTGCTGTCACTAATTCCACGCAGACGAAGTCGCGGGCAATAGCTAATGTATACATATTAATGCACAGGTTGGGGTGACGAAAGGTCAGCTATTAATCAACCAGCGCTGTGTTGTCCTGATAACTTACTCAAACAAACATTAATTGATGTTTGGGTTTAAAGGACCAATCTATAGGTGATCGAGGTACAAGGATATTGGGGATTTAATGTCAAAACGTAGTCCCTACGATAATAGAAGCAGACCAGACCAAACTAATAGGGTATTTGACTACTAGTCAAATTAGTGTCTATTTTCGTACTGTCAAAACGATTTTGCTACTATGGAATTTATATGAAACACTAGCATGTCACGATCAAATTACCTACTCTTTATAGTTTAATACGGGTTTTTAAAATAGAAATTGTGTCTGAAAATAACTGCTGTCTACAGTCAAATATTCGATGTGACATTTTCAATTAACTAAAACGTATTATTATGTTATTCCATTTAGCATAAATGGAGCAGCCTGTACCTAGTACCTATGCGCCGACCGGTTCTTATCTTGCTCGGCCGGCCGGTGTGATAACAGATGCGCTCAGCTTGTAATTTTTTTTTGCAATAGTTATATGCATAATGCTGTTTACGAATTAGATGTGTTTTAAGTGTTTATTGTATATTTAATTATTTAAGTACTGCGGAATGGAGTATCGAGACAAACCATGCTGGTTTAACGATGCTCTTGGATCAAAATATTATGTAATTGTGATTTATCTCTAATAAATAAAAAATAAATAATAAATAAAATAAATGAAATATTGTGGCAATGACCATTGCATATAGTATTTTTCAAACCCGATAATAGGTGGAATTTCAATACAATTTTGTGAGATTTGGCGTTATTAGGTTATAATATGTATAAATTATTCCGAAATAACATGCACCCTAGGGTATCGAGTTTGACAAATACTGTAATGTTCAATTTAAGTTGTATATGAAAATATGATGTAAGTTTATAATGACAGGCCGTCATTTTTTTCTTTTCATATCGGTGCAAAGTTAGTTTAGATGGGCTGTATATCTCTCTGTCTTTATACTTAAACCACTGAACCGATAAAAAAAAAACTTAATTCAGGAGAAATAAGCTAGTGTTTTTTCCTTCTGCCAATCTGCAGGATAGTTTATTGGCAGAGATGATATTTGGTATAGAGATAGTTTGAGGCCTAGGGAAGGATATAGGGTAGTTTTTATCAGTCATCATCATCATATTGTATAACTATTACATTTTTGATATGTTTTTTGAAAGAGCTACGTACCTATTTGTATGATTTGATACACATATATTTTTAAATCAAATTTCTATAAAGTAATATATGTACATACTGTATATAATTGCATGAATTCTATAGTAATTTAAATGGTATTTTTCTTATTTACTCGTAATTCATGTTAATTATAAGATGTAATGTTTTGAAAAGATGTGTCCCGCCGAGTTTGTTGCCGGTCCCATATTGGTATACCCTCCTCCAATGGAGGGGGGACTTAAATCTTCTCGAGGCAGAGGTGTAGGGTTGGAGCCGGTGTAGCTTTATTCGACGTTCATAAGCGCATTGTAATATGCCTACTTGAATAATGAACTATCATTATATCTTATTTCTTTATTTTGTCGGCTTTGATTTTTTTTATTAAAATATGTTTGACGATCTTTTTGCGAAATTTTTAGTAGGTATCTATTAAATTAGATCTGTATAATAATCTAATATTATTATAGAAAAATATTAAAATCAATAAATTTCTCTGATAATAGCTTACAATAAAATATATGTAATAACGACTTACCATTCATAAGTGCTTGTTACTAGGCCTAGGTACATGAGTAAAGTATATTTGAACTTGTATAAATAGGCATACACAAAGAATAAATAAGACTTACAAAGGGGTGCAAAATATCAGTAGTTTCAACTAATAAACTAGATGGCGCTACGGTTGGACTGATACTAACAATCTTTAGTTCAATAATTGACCAATAGATGCCACCGTCTACATACCTACAAAACCTTTACGACGTTGCTAGCAAGTTTGTCCGCTGTATACAGTGCAAACTCATAGTAAGGGCATCAGTTACCATATATTACGGTATAACTCATAGTAAGGGTACAACTAAAACATATGTGACGTCCCACGAGTAAAGGTACCTTATGGCGGTTGGCGCTTACGCTATTATTAACTTCGTTCCAGTATTATTGCGGCGCTAGGCGACGTAGGGATAGAGTCAAATGGAGAGAGCTACACCGACTAGAGTCTAACTGTTAAAAGTGTTAAATTTACGAAGAGGCGACGTAAGCGCCAGCCGCCATAAGGTACCTTTTGTCATGGAACGTCACATATGTTATTCTCTTTCACACAGCGCGTGATGGTATGAGCGCGTAGGGACCCTTTATTTCTGTCAGCTTCTGCTTTTACTAAAGTGTGGCATAGACACAACTTTTGCCTTACTGCCACAAGTCCACATCCTCTAGCCGCCCAGAGACCCATAAAAAGGTGTCATTACATTCGATTTGGAATTTCAGTTTTGACAAATCGAAATGGCATATGTCTTGGCAAGTTTTATTTTGTGGCTAAAGGATAAGGGAACTGGTTATCTGTTGTGGATCAGGGATGGTTTTTCAACCCTTTTTCCTTTTCAACCCCTCTGCAAGCTAAATAGACCACACTAGATGAATTTAATTATTGAATCAACGCTGGAAATGGCAATTGATGGAGACATGGCAATGCAAAAATAGGCATTTTTTTGGGCTTGATCCTTTAGTAAAACTAGTTTACTGTAACCCACTATATCTTAACCTCGCAGAAGTTGTCGATGGTTGAAACAAATATCTTGTACTTAGATAGATAGATAGATAGATAGATAATATTTATTTCTGATTGAAAATTTACATGTATTCCTTAAAAATAGCAGAAATTCACAAAAAGATCGTCAAGTGTATACAAACAAAATTTAAAAAATAATAAAAAAGAATAGTAAATTATGAATCAGTAATGTCAAAAATAAAATAGAAATCAAAATTAAAATGTTGTAAACCTTAACTAAAATCTAAAACTATTTGGTATATAATACTAGGTATATAATACTACTTATTTCTATACCGGGTATTTGTCAATTTTGTCAATCAACATACATGGTACATGTCAATGAACATTTGCTTATTTCTTATCGTCTATTAAAAAAAAATGTTAATGGCGTTAAGAACATCAAAAAACCGAGAGAAACCCAAAATGCCATCATTATAAAGGCAAGCTTTCACGTCATAACCTCAACTTAAAATTAACAAACTCATCTCATAAACGAAGATTAGTAAAGGGAATTATTAAAGCTAACAAGACGATGCCTTACTTAATATTCCGTCAACTTTAATTATTTTCACCTCCCAAACGGTACCGAAAAAGGCACTAAGCAGTTCCCGCAGCCAAGCTAATGTGGACCCAACCGTGTAGAAGTTAAAGTGCACTTTAATTTAGCAGCGGATGAGACGTTATTTTTAATCCCACTTCTGCATCAATCGATAGAAGAACTAAGTGTTAAAAATATCTAAAACCGCATTTTAAAACCCGCGAAATCACATATGCGGTACATTTTAAAAAAGCTTAAAAACTAGACTTACCTTGAATCAGCACAAGCACAACACCTTAAAAAAATAAAATAAAAAACCAACGAAATAAAACTAAAATTTTATTAAAATAAAAACGAGTCTGAATTTTAAAATCGACTCGGTGAAATAAATGCGCGATACGTGCTCACGCTACGGAACGTACTGGCTCTCTGGTTCTTGAAAGACGGGGGCGGGCTTATATACCCGAGCGCGGGTGGAAGGGGGCGCCGTGCGCCATCTTGCCGTTGCCATAGCGACGCGGAGATGGCCTATTAGGGGGAGCAGATTAGTTGTACCGTCAGCAACGCAGGGATAAATAATTAATTTTATGATATTATGGCTAAAGCTTTTAACATGTTTATGATTGTTGGTTTTAATTTGATGGGTTGCGAGATTATTTGTTGGTGTCAGGTGAAACTTTATGTTTATTGAGATTTCATTTAAAATGGGTAGTGACACCTTGTTTAATTTAGTAAAGTAGAATAGGCCAAAGGTAATAGCGCCATCTATTCGAGAATGACTTTCTCTTGATTTCCCAGGCACGTTTTTTTCTTAGACTTTATTTATCTTAATACGGAGTTACATATATCTTTGGTAGAATTAATATCTTTATTTTTAAATAATTAAAATTTTAACCGATGAATTACAACAACTTTCGATAGTTCGTATTCCAGGTGTGATGAATCTAAATAATACAAAAGTTCAATAAACATTAGCATAAAATATTTTCATTCTTAATAACAAGTTAGGTATATATAAACATCAAAAAGCCTTAAAGTATAAATTATATACTAAAATTGAAAACTCAATTTATAAATAAGCTATAAATAGAAAGTTTTAACAAAAAAAGCACTTATGAATGGCATACCTATATATATTATCTTAAGCTATTTATCAGACCTATTTAATGATGTTGATATTATTCTACAATTGACATATGTGACGTTCCACGGCAAAAGGTACCTTATGGCGGTTGGCGCTTACGCTATTATTAACGCCGCTCCAATATTATTGCGGCGCCATGCGACGTAAGCGGCAGCCGCCATAAGGTACCTTTTGCTGTAGAACGTCATATATTTTTTTCTAAACAACTTCTTTCGTCTCGTTATGCTCGTCTGTTGGTATATTAAATGGAAATGAACTTTTAAGCTTTTTACATTAAATTTAAGACATTTATAAAAAAAAATCGCGTTACAAAATATTCTTATCGTGGCGTCATTGATTAAAAAATATTTTTGTTTAATACTTAAAAAAACTTTTTATTTACCCTTTACAAATAAATCAATGGTCTGTGTAGAATCTACCCCCAAAGAAAGCAAAGCTTGTAGTATGGGTGCTAGGCGACGATATACATACTTATATAGATAAATACATACTTAAATACATATACATATAATTATAAAAAAGGGCACCGAAGTAATATCAGGGAGAAACATTTGTGTTCATCACACAAATAAATGCCCTTACCGGGATTGAACCCAGGACCATCGGCTTCGCAGGCAGGGTCACTACCCACTAGGCCCGACAGGTCGTCAAATTTGTGGCTTTCCACACTGAAAGGTCCTTAATTCCTTTTGCTTGCAATAAGGACGTTTCCATCTGAAATTTTGATAGAAACGTCCTTATTGCTCCTGCAATAAGGACCCTCCTCTGATGGAAAGCCACATGTGTTGGTTTCTTAGTATATTTCAAAATAAATATTCAAAGTAGGTAATTAAATACAGTGCAAATTTAAAAAACAAAAATTTAAGAAGGTTCGTCTACAAAATTGAATGCAAGTACATTGTTCTTGCTCGCACTTGACCGGTTATTTTTTATAATGCATAACGGTAATTTAATAGTAGTCCATCTTGTAACTAGGTATACAGGGTGTTACTGACCATCGGGCCTTAAATCCAGGGCTCGATTCTACTCGCTAAACTGAGCTACTTTTATTATGGCACCAACCTCGAAACCCCGAAAAAATTTTTTACGTTTTCATACATTTTTTATGGAAAAGCCAAAAAATTTATCCTGATTTTAGGGTTGGTCCCATAGTAAAAGTAGCTCAGTTTAGCGAGTAAAATCAAGCCCTGGAATTAAAGCCCCATGGTCGGACGAGGGTCGGACACATACTGTGTAATATATAGGTATAGAAATATAAGTATAGGTACCTTTTAATAATATGTAACATTATAAAAATATAAGTATTAAAATATTTCGCATTTTTTGCATACCGTACCATCCCTGCGTCCATCTCAACCCTCCATCACCCACACACTCAAAACCCACGCACACACCCTTAACACACCTAAATAGAGACGCTGAACACAGAATGCCTATACACGTTTTCCTACTACTGAGAAAATTCGCACACATTGACAAATACAAGAGGGAACATACGCGGAGTTTGCTGCAAATGAAAATCTACCTTAAAGTAGGAAGGTAAGGTTCAAAATCGCGTTGCACAAAGATAGGTTAGTTCTCTTTGGATTCGAATTTTAAAAACACGGCGAGTCGCTGAAATGCTTGTTGGAAAATAACGTCACGATCTTAGCCGTGCAGCATCTATCGATGTACAGCGTTATCTCTTTCTAACTAGCATAGCCATGCATAGTGCTGTCTTTGTTGCACCGTGCACAGAGATACTATGAGAAATTTTGTGTGCACAAAAGTTGGACCCAGGTAATTATTTTTAGTGCTATTTAAATAATTTATTGTGAAGGAAACTTATGTTTTGTACAGGTTTTTAATCTATTAGGGACGCATAAAAATATTACAGGACTATTTTGAGGGTTATGAAATGCACTCAGTTACTCTTGGTAAATGTTTTTATGATTTATTATATTGTAGGAATTTTATTTTATAACAGCAGCTAGGTAATCAAAAAAATTAAAACAGCTATAAGTATTCCATGAAAAATAAATAATTATTCTCATTTAATTTGTGTTCAATTATAATTTTCTTTATTCGTAAATATAAAACTGATTTTTTCCGCGCCTGAGTTTCCGCTATTCACCGCCAGATGGTGTTCTCAGTAACATTTGTCGCATGAAAATAAAACTTAAATTTAAGTAACTACATATCATAATTAATTATACTGAACAGCCAAAAAAGTTTTTATTGATTAAAACTATAGAGTACACATTAGTTACATTTCTTACATTACAAGTTATGCTACTCGGCGAGAGATGGCGCTACCATCGTCATAATAATTCTATGAGTTGGTGTTTAGTTTCAAATTAATTATAAGCTATTATTTTGATAACTTCAGTTTATAATTAACCCAATTGTTAAGGTATAAGTAGGTACTTGATATTTATTTAGGTAAATCATGATTCAATATCAAACCATGATTCAATAAAATCATGATTCATAATTTGTATTAAGGCCCACTTGCACCATTCCACTAACCCGGGATTAATCAGTTAAACCGTTATCCTAATGTCAAATTGCACTGGTAACCATGGTAACGCCAGGTTTAACCGGTTAACCCCGGTTTAGTGGAATGGTGCAAGTCGGCCTAAGTAATTTAATTTTTTTCGGAAATTCTTTGTGTTATGATACACTTAAAATAATTAACTAGATGGTAGGATGACAGGTGTCATCTCCATATAATTTATAACATATAAGAAAATATATGGATTTTTTTATTGTTATGTTATGACACCCGTCATTCTACCCGTCGAGTTTGAATAATACTATAGGACCTTGCACCATCCCTCCCCACTAACCTGGTTAAACGGTAAAACCTGGAGTTACCATGGTTACTAGCACAATTTGTAAAGGATTAACTGTTTCCCTTTGGGTAGTACGGAACCCTGAAAAATCGAAATTTAATTTCTATAATTATTTAGTAAAACAAGTAGGTACTTATACATTTATTTTCACTGTTAAAAATTAATGTATTTTCACTCAGCAATAGGGTATTTGACCACCCTATACCCTATAAAGGGGCCCACTGATTAACAGTCTGCCGGACGGTATCGGCCTGTCAGTTGTTCGGAACTGTCATAATTTTGTTCTAACTGACGGGCCGATACCATGGTATAATAATATACTCCGCCTGGTACTCTCTTCCCGTCTTTTCTAGGTCACCTGACTGACACAAGCCTACGTCATCATGCGACAGCGCTATATGATAATATGCGATAGCGCTATATATAGCGGCCATGTTATTGTGACGTAGGCTTGTGTCACTCTGCTGGGAAGAGAAGACCATGTTTTATTAGATTATGGCCGATACCGTCCGGCGGACTGTTAATCAGTGGGCCCCTTAAAGCCTATTTTATTTTATCTGTTTTTAAATAATCCAGTCTGCATCAGTTCTGAAACAATCCCATAAACGTTGGAAACAAACGGTTTTAATTTTTATTATCGTGCGAGGATGAGTATGCAGGTTATTAAAAAACTTGTGCGCGGTATGTGGCAAGCGCGAGTCGGGTTTCAGGGGTGGAGGTCCTTAAAATAATCTAACTAGGTATGTTATCACGTATCCGAGACCTGCGATGGACAAAAATTCTGACAACATGGAAAGGTCCACTAGGGAAAAGGAAACAGGCGCGACCATATGCTAGATGGGAAGACGAAATCAGAAAAGCAGCAGGCCAAAGTTGGTTACAAACAGCACAAACCAGGGAAGACTGGATAACTTTGGAGGAGGCCTGTACCCACAGAGGGGTTCTTGCATAATAGGTAATCAAAGAAGAAGAAAACCTAAAATAAGTGTTTAACTATAGTTTTTTTTAAATAATATTTTATAAAATTTAATTATTTTTAATTCAGTCTAACATGTGAAAAAACACTTAGATTCACATTTATTTACAAAATATTAAATTATAAGTACTTACACTAATCTCATAATTAAAAAAAACATTTTAACCTTCATTTGTGAAAATTTATGTAAGGAATAAAAGGCTTTTTTTTGTTTTTTTTTTTTATTATAAATGTTAAACGGATTAATATCTGGGATACCGAGTTTTGCCCGGCAAACATAAAAACTTTAAAATGCGCGTTTTCCCAGAGATAAGTCCTACGAGTATTGTCTGTATCTTTAGGTACCTATTTAAATAAAAGTAAACAAAAAGACATAAAAACTTTAAAAAGCGCGTTTTCCCAGAGTTAAGACCTATACCTATAGTTCGTTTTTTTTAGCATTAGAAATAAGTTAAACAATCTTGAAGTGTCTTTTAATTGAAAAATACATTTTAAAAATAAGTTATGTCAAATATGTAACAATTATAAATCTAATACGATTATTTATATTCTTCTGCTTTCATAAGTAATAGTTTTTGATTTTTAAAAAGCGTTTTTCAATTAAAAGACATGTCAAGATCGCTTACCTTCTTGCAAGTTCTTTCTAATGCTAAAAAAACGAACTATAGTCTGTATCTTTAGGTACCTACCTATTTAAATAAAAGTAAACAAACAATCTGCACATTTTCGGGTAGTTATAATAAAACATTTATTGGCTAACCAACCATTACAAAACCGCCTGGATCAGTCACTGAACGACTTGACTTTAAACTACATTATTTGATCATGTAATGTTTTCATCTACCCTCAACTGGTCTGTGGAGCCATTTGAGGGTAGATTTTGTTTACTTTTATTTAAATACCTAAAGATACAGAGTATAGCTACATATACCGGGTGTGGCCTGTAATATGAGCAAAAAAAGCAGATTTTGACTTTAACTGGAATATACATACTCGAGCTTTGCCTTTTTGTAAAGCGCAATGGAGAGTATTTCACAAAACTGTCCACAATTAACGATAACTTGCGAATGCAATATAAATATAACTATCGTATTCCAAAGGCCAATAATAAACTTATGGATAAAAGTGCCTACATTGCAGCAGTAAAAGTTTTTAACAAGTTGCCTGTTGAAATAAAGTCTATCGACAGTAAACAATTTAAAACCATTTTAAAAAAATGGCTTATTAGTAGAGTCTTCTACAGTATGAAAGAGTTTGACGATTATGATAATAGTGTCTGCATGTATTAATTTTGTTATTTAGTTATAGGTTAGTCATAATTAATGTACGTCCGTGATGGATAAACTGTTGGTTCCTAATATTACTATGTAACATCCTTGTACACAGTTAAACAATAAATGGTATCTTATCTTATCTTATCTTATCAAAAAATTTAACTGTAGGCTGTACTCCTCATACTGATCAATATATGTTCTGCGACTTTTGAAAATAACTTGTACTTTGGTTTTTATACACTTTAAAAATTATTAAAAAAAGACGCAATGTGTTGCGAATTTTGTTATGTTTAAGGCTTGACAAGCAACGTCAATCACAATGATATATGGCGTGGCGATGGCGTCCATTGAAGATAATATTTATTTTGTATGAAAAATAGGGAGTGTAAATCTATATATATAAATGTAAGTGTCCTGACTGACTGACTGACTGACTGATTCATCAACGCAGAGCCGAAACTACAAAAGATAGAAAGTTGAAATTTGCACACTAGATTACATGTATAAAGAGTACAAGAGATAAGAAGCGATTTTGAGAAATTCAACCCCTAAGGGGGTTAAAAAGGGGATGAAAGTTTGTATGGGGTTCAAGTTTTATTTTAAGCTAGGAATTTGAAACTTCGTAAAAAGATATATTATGAAAATACAAGAAAACTGATTTCAGCGTTTTATAAAAATTCATCCCCTAACAGGGTTAAAATGGGGTTCAACGTTTGAATCCATTACAAATGCTTTGAAACTTCTTAGAAAGACATAATAGCTGATTACAAAAAAAAGTAATTGCAATGTTTTTGGAAATTTAACCTCTAAGGGGGTTAAAAAGGGGATGAAAGTTCGTCTTGGGGTGTAAATTTAATTTTAAGCTAGGAACTTGAACTTTTTGCAAAGAAAGGTATTAAATTTAAAAACATGAAAACTAATTCAAGCATTTTTGAAAATCATCCCCCAAGGTGGTGAGAAAGGGGTTGAAAGTTTGTATGGAGATCAGATATTTTGTGAGTGCGGAACTTGAATCTTTGTATAAGGGCTTAGGTACCTATTATGAGAATACAAGAAAACTAATTTCAGCAACCAACATCAAAATCCACTTGACTTAAAACTTCATACAACTTGCTAAAAAAGTAAAGTACTTAATTTCAACATTGCTTGGATATGAAAATTATAGTTACTAAAGATGTAAAATGTTGAAGATAAGATTCCACGCGGACGAAGTCGCGGGCAACAGCTAGTACTTCATAATTTTTAAAAGTTGTTGAACAAAAGTGTCACCGTTTTGAGGAGTACAATTTATGTTTTAATTATTTGCTCATGTTACAGGCCACACCCGGTATAATATACATATGTAAAGAAATAAACAAGAATTGCTCGTTTAAAGGTATTAGACAGATATAAGAAACACGCCCGTTTTCCGGGACTATTTTGACCCATTGTTTATAATAATTATGCATCTGCATAATGTAACGGCCACGGAACCGTCGGAACCCTATAAAAAGCAATTATTTCGCGTGCACGCGGCAATCCGACGCACTAAGCAGCGCTCGGGAATACTTCTTACACAATGCAAAGCGAAATACACCCTGTATATACAGGGTAAATTATACTATTTAGGTTGCGTATTGTTTAACAGATTGAGATAATATACACAATACAATACAATACAATACAAATACTCTTTATTGCACACCTCATTACAGAAAACAATACAAATAATACAGGAAGAAGAGGTTAAACAACAGGCGGTCTTATCGCTAAAAAGCGATCTCATCCAGACAACCTTTAGGTAGAAGAAATTGCGAAAAGAATTGTAGCACAGAAAAACACAATACAAAACAGTATAACATACAAATAAAAATAATATATACAGTATGTAACTGAACGAAAATCAATTACTTACTCAAACCCGTTAATGTCTAGGCCATACTTTTCATACATTTTGCTGGTATGGTCATACATCTTCCTATCCAAGCTACTTTGCATAGTTGCAGAGATATGAGCCTCAGCGCCATAACACTTCATGTTACATCTGGTTTATGATCTGACCCATTCGGGTTTACTTACGTCACATTTCATGTACAAAAAAAATTGTTAAAAAATGTGTGATGTACGGAACCTTTGAAACGCGAGTCCGACTCTCACTTGACCAGTTTTTTTTTTTGAGATTTAGGGGTTGGTCCCATAGTAAAAGTTGCTCAGTATAATCCCAAAACCTCCCTGGCCACGGGAATGCAGTTATTTTGTAGCCACCGTGTATGTATAGGTACAATTAGACCAAGGTAACTTGGCAGCGATTTTGATAACCCAGACTGTGCAAGTGTTCTTTTAAACATCAAACTTATGCCGGCTACACACATAACTATAAATCGTAGCGATTAAACTGTGCAGTGCGCAAATCGGACTGCACAGATTAATCGCTACGATTTACAGTTAACGTGTGTAGCTGGGGTTATATGAAATTATGACGTTTTAAATAACACTTGCACCCTCTGGGCTATAGAAATCATTGCCAACTTAGCTTGGTCTAGTATAAACAGCAAAGCGTGAGTACGCGGAAACGCCCCATTAATCTGGCCGAGTGTACAGTTATAGTTTTTGAGCTGACTGTACAGTAATGAACATTTTTGCACATTCCGCGACGCACTGCCGCTGGGGGTGTTGGTTATTACTTATTTGTTTAGGTACCAGTGGCGGCGCGCCCATAAAAGCCGATTCCCACCGGCTTGCCTGTTTTTGAACGTTTGAGCAGAGTTGTAAAGGAAATCTGTAAGCCAAATTAGCCCCGGCTTGCCTATGGATATGTTTGACGCGCTGCCACTGTTAGATACATAATATTTGCTTTTTATGCTACGCAATTTAACCCCGTGAGTCTAGATGTACTTAAATTAAAATGTAGGTACATATTCGTTGCAATCTGATTTGAAGCTTTCATGAAACAAATAAAGTAGTATTTCTTTTGCCTCATTGCGTTTTAGAACAAACGAAATTCGTTCTAATTTACTTACAGTATAAGGTTCAAATTAAAAATCGGTAATTTTTCTATGGTTGGTCTTACGAAGTTAAACTGATATTGTATAATATCTGAGATGATCTAGTTGGAAGGTCAAACCATACTGTTCTACCTTAGGGATGGCCAGGGTGCGCCATAAGCCTTCAGTAAGTAGTGCATATATTATACTTGGAAAAATTCGACCTATGCCGCTGTGGCTCGGTGGCCGAATGGCACAGGCACCTGCCGCGATAGCAGAGGACGCTGGTTCTATTCCAGCCTGGGGCACTGGAGGCCTCGGTCACTTTTTATTAGTATATGACATTTATTTCAGTATAGAAAATGATTCTGTTAAAAAAAAATGTTCATATTCATACCTATTTAACTGTATTTAAAATAAATTATTTTACACCATGCATGGAATAAATCACCAGAAGATTAATAGAGAAACATAGACAACAGTTATTTTTAGACACTATTTCTATTTTAAATCCCGTGTAAAACTATAAAGAGTAGGTAATTTGATTGTGACGTCACATGCTAGTGTTTCACATTAATTCCATAGTAGGTACATCGTTTTGACAGTTCGAAAAAAGAAACTGATTTGACTATACTTGGTTTTTGTAGCATTAGAAAGAAGGTAAGCGATCTTAACATATCTTTTAATTGAAAAACGCTTTTTAAAAATCAGTTACTATTACTTATGAAAGCAGAAGAATACAAATGATCGTATTAGATTCATATTTGTTACATATTTGCCGTGACTTATTTTTAAAACGTGTTTTTCTATTAAAATACACATCAAGATTGTTTACTTTTTTCTAATGCTGAAAAAAACGAACTATAGCAGTAAAATACCATATTCATCGCCACTTCAGTCGTCGGGTGTACGCCATAATGAAGTGCTCATAGTCATTAGTCGGTGTCGGCAAATCTCACAACAGCGGCGTTAAACGTTTATTTTTCACGTCTGTATGTAATTACTATTAGAGTTTAAAAACAAATACAAAGTCCAGTCACGAATTTTTTGCACGTATTGGCTTTTTAGGGTTCCGTAACCCAAAGGGTAAGGGGACCCTATTACTAAGACTCCACTGTCCGTGCGTCTGTATGTCACCAGCTTGTATTTCATGAACTGTGATAACAACAAATAGTAAAGAGTTCGGAACCCTCGGTGGGCGAGTCCCTAACTCATTTCCCGACTCGCGCCGTGTGTTAAAAAGTTCGAATCGCGCCGTTACATTTATTTTAAATTTTCTGGTAACTAATTTTTACGGTGACATAGCGCTGCTTACTACGGCGTAGCACTCGTAGCGCTAGCACGTAGCCTATAACATTTTCGTAGCTTTCGTAGCCGATGCCAGGCGTATCCCGCTTTGAAGAGGAAAGCGACTACCAACAGACGACTCGATTCGGGAAATGAATTAGAGATTCACTAGATATGAAATAGTAAAGATATGTGACGTTCCATGGGAAAAGGTACCATCGCCCCGGCTGAATATTGGAGCGGCGTTAATAATGGCGTAAGCGCCAGCCGCCATGAGGTACCTTTTGCCGTGGAACGTCACATATCTTTACTATGTCGTATCTAGTTAACCTCCAATTCATTTCCCGAATCGCGCCGAGAGAACTCGCCGAGCAGGATCCCGGCGCTGCGGCAGTCTAAATGTGTAAAAAGTATTATTTTTTTTAAATTTATTATATACCTACATTATGAGACGGTTAAAACATTACCTACAAATGCTACATTCTCGATTCAAATCGGGCCCCAGACGTAATAAGGTACGCAAACAGTAACAGCCCCGAATCTAAATGCCTGCACATGACATTTCAATTTATCTGCTTATCTCTAAAGTAAAATGCTGTATCTCCGAAAGTAGTTTTTACACTTAAGTAGCTACGGTCGTCTACTCACTCCTTCGCTTTAAGGAAGACTCACATTAGACCGAGTCGTGTCCAGGCCGGCGCATCCGGCGCATTGTTGTCTATGGAAAGCATTACGTGATTACCTGTCATGTCATAGTAAAGTAAGCGTCGGAAGCTCCGGCCCGGACACGGCCCGGTCTAACGTGAGTCATCCTTTATACCTATGTAGAACGCTCTTGTCGGCGGAGTACCGTAAAACGGGGTGACTATGGAATGCAAGGGTGATTTTGGAATTTCAGCTTATAAGCCATACAGCCGTATTCGAACAATGAGATACGTCAAATACTAGATGTTGAAACGATATGGATCGGATATGTCAGTGTCAAACAAGTGTCAAAATTGACGTTTCTTCAAACAAAAACGTCACTTATGACACTTGTTTGACGGCTGTTAATATATTTTTATGTGGGATTTTTTACAGTAAGTGAACATTAATATGTAAGGTGGCTGAAATTTACTGAATTCCCGTTACCAGAGAGGTTTTGGGATTATACTGAGCAACTTTTACTATGGGACCAACCCCAAAATCGCGAAAAAAAAAATTGTTAGTGTTGTCTGTCCTAGGGCACCCAAAAAAAAATTACCCTCTTATATAAAATGGACCAGCCAAAATGTATGAAACGGCTAATTTTTTTTCTCGATTTTAGGGTTGATCCTATAATAAATGTTGCTCAGTATAGTTACTATCACGCTTCATGAGATACAGCCGGGTGACAGACAGACGACAGACTGAGGGACAGTGGAGTCTTAGTAATAGGGACCCGTTTTTAACCTTTGGGTCCGGGAACCCTAATAAAACAAGTGACACCGAATCTCGTATCCACCGCGACAAATCAAAGGTGTGGTCAAACACATAAACGCTTCATTCCGAACTCGGTAAACACTGCCCACAAACACAATAACAGTCTGGTCGGTAAAATGGTCTATAAAAATAAAGCGACTGTCACACTGATAGCGGGACAAAACGGAACGCAACAAAGTTTACAATAGTATGAGCATTTCTATTTTAAAGTCATATTAGATTTTGGATTTTTTATATTATTTCCACTCAGAATCACGAGCTCTTTTGATTCTAATACAAGAAAAATAGTGTCCTCAAAATTTCATATAATTTTTGTTGTCCGTTTTGTTACGGCCATAGAACGTTGTATTGAAAACCGTAACCAAACGGACCACAACGTTTTTGGGGACACGATTTTTTCTCAGTAAAAATGGAAAAAGCTCGTGATTCTGAGTACAAATTATATAAAAATTCCCAATTCTAACACAAAAATTGGTACAATATTATATTATATTAGAAATGTCCAGGTACAGATGTAATGCATAATTAAAGGTATGTTTACAAAAACAACATAACTGCTTAGAGCGGTTGACACTTTTTTTAAGAACTTAGGTTTATTAGGTTTTTAGGGTTCCGTACCCAAAGGGTAAAACGGGACCATATTACTAAGACTTTGCTGTCCGTCCGTCTGTCCGTCCATCCATCTGTCACCAGGCTGTATCTCACGAACCGTGATAGCTAGACAGTTGAAATTTTCACAGATGATGTATTTCTGTTGCCGCTATAACAACAAATACTAAAGACAGAATAAAATAAAGATTTAAGTGGGGCTCCCATACAACATACGTGAGTTTTGACCGAAGTTAAGCAACGTCGACGGGGTCAGTACTTGGATGGGTGACCGTTTTTTTTTTGCCTTTTTTTGCATTATGGTACGGAACCCCTCGTGCGCGAGTCCGACTCGCACTTGCCCGGTTTTTTTGTAAACATCCCTTCAATTATTTTCTATAGTATTTTCACGGAGACGTGTGAACGTAACGTGTCTTGCTATTTCAGTCTATCGGCACATAAAGTATTGAGGTTGACTGAAGTAGCATGAGTTTCACGGTAGGCCATGTGATTTGCATAGTGACGCCCTCTACGCAGAATTTTGCATTATTTCAACATGAATACAAAACACATCTTACGTACAAAGGCCTCCTTATCTCCATCTTACATTGGCTTCCATCTTGACATGTCAATTTAAACTTCCACATATGTCACTGGTGAAACAATACTGTCAGATGAGGGCGGACAGACAGACAGACGAATATCGGTGACAATGGTTCGCGCGCTTCCGATGCGACCATTTTGTTTGCTACAGTGGAACCTCGATAACTCGAACGATAAGGCGAAATGGTAACACAATGTAAAGCCTGACAACAGTTTATTTGACCCTCGCCATTTTGCGGATTTTCAATGGTACTAATTTCTTTTACTGGCAACAAGTACTCTTTGACAACGAACGTGGGATGTCATCGAATGTCACCGATGTATACAAATAGAAAATATCTACGAATATATCCAAATATAAACGGTTTTATTACAAAAATTACAAAAATATATTCCAAAGATGTGAAAAAAATTGTAGTGAATGCAATCAAATACTTACAGCTTAAAAAAGACGAAGGATTACATAGCATTCCATTAAACAATGTTTTAAAGTTAGTTGTTGACATGACCGGTATTGACGTTTTATAGTGCGGTTGTATTGAACTGGTTATCGTATCGTGTAGGAAGTAAATTGGAGCAATTGCTGTGATTATGTTAAAAAAATTGAAGATGATTATAGGAATAAAGGTCCTATAATCGAATTAGAGACTGAACGTTTTATAATCGAGGTTAGTGGTCCTGGAAGCGACACAACATCTGATGAAAATCAGACTTCGTCAGAGCCAGAAAACGAAGAATATATTAAATATTGAATATTTAGAATCAGATTTTGACGAATAGGTAAATTGAAAGAACCGAATTCTCTGTAAGCAATATTTTTGACATTATACGAATATCAACATGAAGCCAATGCCCACTACCCCAACTATACATGACGTACGCACATTATTGCCATAAGTAAGCTGTTTGCAGCGACACTATCTCAGGGTTAAATAAACTGTTGTCAGGCTATAAAATGCTATGCCCTTTCTTTCAAAGACCCGAACTTCCATTTAAGGGGCCCAGGGGCCCTGATTAACAGTCCGCCGGACGGTATCGGCCTGTCAGTTCTTCGGAACTGTCAATATTTTGTTCTAACTGACAGGCCGATACCGTCCGGCGGACTGTTAATCAGTGGGCCCCTCTTCCATAAATCGAAATATTTAACTCCTTTATAGATTGTTTTTTTAGCTTTAAAAAGAAGGTAAGCGATCTTGACATGTTTTTTAATTGAAAAACGCTTTTTAGAAATCAGTAACTATTATTAAGTAGGTACTTATGAAATAATATAAATGATCGTATTAGATTCATAATTCTTACATACATATTATGTGACTTATTTAAAGGTATTTTTCAATAAAAAGACACGTCAAGATTGTTTACCTTTTTTCTAATGCCAAAAAAAACGAACTATAGTGCGACAGTGGCAGTTGCATATCGATTGCTATGGAGCGTAAGCGATTGGCATGTTAGTTACGCTGGCTGGTCCGAGTATTGTACGTAAAGCGATTTCGAGTTGAATCTCGATCGAGATCCTGTAGTAACGCCGTCGCTATCTCCCCACTTCCTGAGTTTTTGATTCTAACCGAGGGGAGATTGTGACCCATTTAAAGTCGTTTTACATGTGTTTAACAATATACTTAGTTATCTTTAGGCAAATTCGACGTGTTTCAATTTTTTATCTTTAGTTTTGTAAGTTTTATTATGTTTGTTTATTCCTTTCTTTGTTTTTATCAATAAATAAATAATTTTATTACAGCTTGTGACATGACGATAAAAAAATATTACTCGCCTTTTCGACGCCGTGTCAAACACGAAAGCTGTCACTCGGCCGCCACGTCACCGAAGTGTCAAAACTGAAATTGAACTTTATGCATATGCACGTAGGTCTATGTTGCTCTGTGACCGATTAATCAGTCTTTGGCGTTGAACCTGCGATGCGGATATATCGGTCATTGGCGTCCAAAAGGTTAATAGGAAGTATTACTGCAATGTTCTGCCGCTAGAGTGCAGCACTAGTGCACATAGTAAACCATAGAGTAAAGATACATACTAGGCCTCAAAACAGGTTTTCACTATGACATTGATTTGACGACCGGTCAAAACGAAGCTACAATGGAATTTATATGAAACACTAACATGTGACGTCACAATCAAATTACCTACTCTTTATAGTTTTATACGGGTTTTAAAATAGTAATTGTGTCTAAAAATAACTGCTGTCTACGTTTCTCTATTAATATTCTGGTGCTTTATTTCATGCATCATCTCAGCCATAAGACGTCCACTGCTGAACATAGGCCTCCCCCTTGGACCTCCATTCGTACCGGTTGGAAGCCACCCGCATCCAGCGTCTTCCGGCGGCTTTAACATGGTCGTCCGTCCATCTTGTGGGTGGACGTCCTACGCTGCGTTTGCTAGTCCGTGGTCTCCACTCGAGCATTTCATGCATGGTGTGAAATAATTTATTTTAAATACAGTCAAATACCCTATTGAGAGCTTCGTCTACATATATTCTGTATCTGTATGAAATTAATAATCGTATTGTTCTCGTCACTGCGTGTAGCTTACGGTGCAATTCGGGATATGAATTAGAGATTAACTAGATATGTGACTCCCTCGGGTAAAGGTACCTTATGGTGGTTGGCGCTTACGCTATTATTAACGCCGCTCCAATATTATTGCGGCGCTATGCAACGTAAATGCCAGACGCCATAAAGTACCTTTTGCCTTGGAATGTCACATATCTTTACTCATATCTAGTGAATCTCTAATTCATTTCCCGCGGCGCTAGCCGTCATAATGTAATGTAATGTAACGTTTATTTCAGACAAACAGTCCATATACATAATAATTACAAAAATAACTAATAATAAATAATTAATTATCACCAATTCCTTAAATTAAATTAACACTTAAGTCATAATAAAATTAAATTTAAATTATTAAAATTCAAATTATTAAAATATAATACCTTTTGCCTTGGAACGTCACATATCTTTACTATTTCATATCTAGCACAGAATAAATAATAGTACTAGGTACAGATGAGTCACTCTCTAACAAAACGCGTCTGTTACGATCAGCACAGATATGGCCGCTAGGTGGCGACAGCGCCACGCGCGGCTTATGGCGAACCCCAAAATTGGGGTCGAACGGATGCACTTTTAGCAAAGGGGCTATTCATAAATTACGTCATTTCAAATTAGGGGGGGGGGGTCTGGATATCGGATGACGGTAGAATGAAGTAGGAGGAAATGGGGTCATTTGAAGCATGATTTTTGGATGATTATAGGGCGGGGGTTCAAAAATCGTCAAAAATCGATGACGTAATTTATGGACAGCCCCAAAGGGACGAAATCGCGGAGTGAGCCACGCCTGTATCTAGTGAATCTCTAATTCATTTCCCGAATCGCGTCGTGTGTGTAGCTTAGTACCATAACTGAATCATATATCAGATCGGAGTAAACTATTAACTCAGGTAAGTGAAGAACAGAAAGGTTAGACAATGGTGTCTGTGAACACAATGCTTGTTTAAATTGAGTTTTGCGATGTTTTGCCGCGGCTATAACTCTGTATACTTTGGAGTTGAGACTTTTGAACATGAATAGGCCTATTTTTAAATTTTATGGCATCAGATCCGGTTTTTATGTAAAACCGGAATGGATTTCGTTTTTAGTGTTCCGTACCCAAAGGGTAAAACGGGACCCTATTACTAAGACTTCGCTGTCCGTCCGTCCGTCCGTCTGTCACCAGGCTGTATCTTACGAACCGTGATAGCTAGACAGTTGAAATTTTCACAGATGGTGTATTTCTGTTGCCGCTATAACAACAAATACTAAAAACAGAATAAAATAAAGATTTAAATGGGGCTCCCATACAACAAACGTGATTTTTGACCAAAGTTAAGCAACGTCGGGAGTGGTCAGTACTTGTATTCTTACTGTTTTTTTTTGCGTTATGGTACGGAACCCTTCGTGCGCGAGTCCGACTCGCACTTGCCCGGTTTTTTATATATATGCACCACCAGGATTATGTATACAAAGGTACCTAATTAAATTTCTCATAATATATTTGCTTTTTTGGAAAAAAAAAACCGTCTTTGTGAAATAAGCAATATCCCACTTTTGCCTATGTGGGATTAGTATATAGTAGGCAGGCATAATCTACGGTACGATTTTTGTTATTTTAGGAGTGTGTTTTGAAAATGGCTTATTTTTGTATGGTGTTCAGAGAGAAATTATTTCTAAAAGGCCTTATTATAAGGCCGTTTGAAAATATTTTCCTCATTTATAGACATAGCTACTAAAAATGTCCGAAGTCCGCAGTGTGTGTGCAGGCACAACAAGTTACCGGGTTCAGTTCCGGCGCCGGCTCCGGCAAGATTAAACTTGTCTCGACACTTATTGCATGCTGCTATTGAATATAGCTAGGTGTTGCCCGCGACTTTGTCCTACTACATTTTGATATAAGGGGGTTTTCAGAAAAGTACATTTTTTTTTCTGAAAACCCCCATATATCAATTTACTTTATTTATTTACTCAAACGGGTCTACCGCGATATATGTAATTTCATTGTTTTTACCTTAATTTCCGACGTTTCAGTTCGACGTTTTTGTGTAATTAAATATGTGTGCAAAGCGCGAGAGTTTAAAGTGTTATACCATTTACTTTTTTTTGAAAAACTTAGGTATTTTTGGTTTTCTTCTACTCAAAATCACGAGGACTACCATGTGTCCCAAAAAAAATTAAAATTTTCTAACGCATTTTCACATAGGTACATTTTGTATGGACCGTTACAAAACTGACGCCCAAAATTTGTATCAACTGGTGGGGACAATTTTTTTTGTCTTATTCGATAGTAGCTACTCGTGATTCTGAGTCTAAATAACCCAATAATTGATGCTTTTTCGAAAAAAAAGTAAATTGTATAATTTTTCTGAGAACACCTAAGTACTATGCAAACAGTTTTTTTGGCAAATAACTATTTAATTTTTATCGCTGACTGTTTTTCAACAGGCAACTAATACTTATCTAAAACAGTTTAAAGCACAGTATGTATAAGTTATTCTATGGTTTACTATAAGCGGTAGTGCTGCACTCTGGCGGCAGAACAACGCCTTCAACATATCTTGAGTTATAATAAATCATCGAGTCCCTGTATGTATAACGTTTCATCAATAAAGGATTAACACCAAGTTTTCTACCAAATCCCATTTGTATCAACTTCAAACGTCAAAACGTCCGTTTTTCAATGTAAACGCAAAAAACATGGCGTCCTAAAACCGGAAGCAGGAAGCGTGCGACACCGCATTTCCGGGCAGCCGGATTCAAATTTCGAACGGGCGAGATAACGGCCGGCGGCGACGGAAATTGAAGTGGACAGTTTTCAGGTTAATGCAGTAGGTGAAGGGTTAAGTTTCGATGTAGTTGTGTAGTTGTATGTCTACTATAATAATTAAACAATCAAAATTCAATGGTGCATATTAGAATTAGACCAAGATAAGTCTACAAAGATCTTGATAGCATACGCAGTGTGTTATTTATACGTCATAATATCATAGAAGTCGTTTAAATAACGCTTGGACCGCGTGTGCTATCAAATCGTTGTAAATCTAAACAGTGAAATCGTGCTAAGTGAATTATGATTTAGACGTACCAGCATCAGCTGCCTGTCTAGAAGGAAATAATAAATAATATAAACAAACTTTTCTTGGTACCTAGGTATAACTCTTCTAGCTATGCATGACAGACCGACATTAAATTATAGTACCTATTTTTTTTTGTACAGAACACAAAAATGAGAATAAAATAAATGTACCTACCATCGTACCTAATAAAACAAATCGAAAAAAAATATGGTTGTCTGTAAAGTCGGTTTACGGACGTAAATTTTGCATGATAACGTCATAAGAAAACATTACCATTACATTACGTAACGTTACCATGGAGATTTGTCCACAACGTGACACTTTTTCGGGCATGCTACCGGTGTTCATCGATTTATAAGACGTTATCACGTCAAAAAACGATTTAAAATCTAGTTATGGCATGATTTTTATGTTATGAATAAAGAAGCAATTTCGATGATATGTATAATTTTATAGATTATCTATGATGCATGTTAGTCTGGCTAATTTGGTGCGGTTCCATTCCACTTTCAAAATATTTTCATAAGTAGGAGATATGGTAAAATTGATCTTATTAGGTATGTACAGTCACCTGCAATAATATGTTACTCTTCGAAGGCCGCAAGAATATGTCATTTTATGTCATTGAAGATATTTTTTGTATGAAAAATCGGCTGAGATTGATATAGTACTTAGTAGAGAACACGTCAAACTCCGAAGACTGAAGAAAGTAAAGTGCCAATGCGTCCAGATCATGCCGCCATCTCCGTCTGGGCCCACCACATCCTCGCCCGTCTTGCGACACCCATACCCATATACCAATTACCCAACCAACCGTGAGACATTGGAAACCCGTCTAGATCTGGGATACAGCACGCATTCGCCATATTACCGCTTTTCAATAACCGTTAGCGTGCATCGAGGTGCAACTCGTTTTGACGCAATAAGGTATTTTACACCTTTAAAAATAGGTATTCTTATTTATTCCAAGATAGCCCAACAATACGACACCAATTATTTTTAATAATATTTTTCTTACTATAGCTCTGTTTTCCTAGGATAGCGGTGCCGACATATAGCAGCCGTCTCCATACAAAATACTAATTATCCATACTTTGCCGTATTTTTTTATATTACACAAATAGGTCTACCGCGGTATAATTTAATTGTTTCAATATTTCCGTGACCACAGCTGGTGCAACTCAGCTGAAACGTCGGAATTTACGGTAAAAACAATGAAATAATATCGCGGTAGATCCGTTTGTGTAATTGAAAAATGTGTACAAAACGCGAGAGTTATAGTATTATACATTTGTACGGATGTGGACCCGGGTATGTCCTAAAACTACGTCCAAAACCACCGGTGGACGGGCAGCAGCGTCCCTCAAATTCGGTGTACTCGACTGCGATCGCCAACCCGCCTGCCAAGCGTGGCGATTATGGCATTCACCCCCCATCCGGCACGTATGGAGGTCCAAGAGGGAGGCCTACGTTCAGCAGTGGACGTCTTATGGCTGAGATGATGATGATGATGATGACGGATGTTTGTTTATGACTAAAAGAACCTAAATATATTTTAAATAAGACAAATAAGACCATAATAATTTATAAACTAGATAAATAATTTCTGTTTTGAAGAAACGACCCCATCTGCGCCCGCCCATGCAAATACAAGTATTACTGTTCTTTAATTTTATTACAATTGTGCACAGTTTTTATCATAAAGCGGAAATCTGCATAACGGAGTCCGCGAGCCAAGGATAATTGGTATTTTATACAGCTCCTTGGAGTTTGGACAAATAATGGAGTTGAGTGGATAAGACTGTATTTTTAAGAGCCCCTCAACATGCACACTAGCGCCACTGCTGTGGCGACCACCTACATTCGTGGGAAGCCACCCTTATAATATAACCAAGGCAACACTAGCTGTCGTGTTGACAGACAGAGAAAAAGCCGGGAAACTACACGTGTATACGATAAGATAATTATATGTAACATGAACATTATACCTATTCAACACAATACGGTCGTTATTTAATGTTCCTGACATCACCTCACAGCACTCCCACACTGCTAAATAATAGTGATTATCTAAATTTAACTAAAGATATTTTAAAAGGGGGTCGCTACGTTCTTTATTTTGATTTAAGTACCTTTTGAATACATCAAACTAGTTGCTGCTGCTATGTTGTGTACTAAAGTCGCACCAATAAAAGTCTGCAGCGGATTTGTTAGCCCCCGCAGTGTAAGTGTTATTTATACGTCATAATTTCATAGAAGATTGACGTTTAAAATGACACTTGCACTGCGTGGGCTATCAAAATCGCTGCAGACTTTTTACGGTCTAACTATATTATGTTAATTTATGTTGCTGGATCGTCGATCAATGAACTCAAAACAATAACGGCTGTTTTAACTTTGGACGCATAGATCGACGAATTCACCAACATTTAAAATAGTTTAATGTATTCAAAAGGTACTTAAATACAAAATACAATACGGCTCCTTTTTTAAATACCTGTCGTTAAATTTAAATAATCACGATTATTTAGCAGTGGCGCTAGTGTGCACGTTGATGGGCTCTAAACCTTCACACGATAAGAAGAAGACAATTTTATTTTATTAATTAAGGGTTAAAGCCGTATCCACACTAACCGCTCGCGTCACCCTCCATATTGAAATGAGCACGCGGCGCCGCGCGCTCTGCAAACAAACAATTATATATATTTAGTTATATATACATACTTGTTGCTTCTTACCGTAATCCCTTTGTTTGAGGCTTTGTTTCTCTGTTCATGGAAAGAGGATTACATGTTTAATACGAGATTTATTTTATCCTATGAGCACTATACCGGGTGTGGCCTGTAACATGAGCAAATAATTAAAACATAGATTGTACAGTCACCTGCAATAATATGTTACACAAAGAAGGCCACAAAAATATCTGACACGATCTTATTTCTAGACCCATAAGAGCGTGTCACATATTTTTGCGGCCTTCGAAGAGTAAAATATTATTGCAGGTGACTGTACTCCTCAAACGGTGATACTTTTGTTCAACATCTTTTAAAAATTATGAAGTATTTAGACTCCCTATTTTTCATACAAAAGAAATATTATCTTCAATGGACGCCATCGCCACGCCATTATCATTGTGATTGACGTTACTTGTCAAGCCTTAAACATAACAAAATTCGCAATATATTGCGTCTTAGAATAAACTTTTAAATGTATTAAAAATCAAACCACAAGTTATTTTTAAAAGTAGCCGAACTTTTGATCAGTATGAGGAGTACAGCCTACAGTTAAATTTTTTGCTCATATTACAGTCCACACCCGATAGGATGGCTAAAAAATAGAGTTAGATTAAGAAAAGTCTGTAGCGATTTTGATACCCCACGCTGTGAAAGTGTTATTTTATACGTCATAATTTCATAGCAGTTTGACGTTTAAAATAACACATGCACTGCGTGGGCTATCAAAATCTCTGCAGACTTTTCTTGGTCTACCTCCAACTGCATTCCCGTTGCCGAAAAAAGTACCCTCCCATAGAATTGAATTGAAAAAAATGTTTGAAACAGCCAAATTAATTCTCACGATTCCGGGTGGTCCCATAGTAAACGTTGCTCAGTATATTCCCAAAACCTCCCTGGCCACAGGAATGCAGTAATTTTTTAGCCACCGTATACACCGTGTTTTTTGAACTCTGTCGTTTTCAACGGTATTTCTAAGTTTGAATTAAGTTATATTTTCAAATACACTGGTTTTTTCATTATCTCGATTGTAAAATATAAATATATCAATATTTTTTTTATTTGATAAGGCCCTAACGAGTGTGTACACTTGCCTTAGCCCTTTTTACAACTTGATTAGTGTTTAGTATGAGTTCATACATTTGCTATTAAGCGCAATTAGGCACTCGATGTTAGGAAAGTACATAATAATTGATGTGTCATAGTTTTGTGTGTGGTCGAGTTAAATATATCATTGAATTCAGTCTTCCAAAATACCGTTTACTTGTAATATTTAGGCAACTCTTGACGGCAGATCCCTGAAAACTACCGTCATTTCGGCCTCAGGAGTAATAAACTTTTAATATCACTTCAATTCGTGTTAACATAAAACACAGGGCGTAATACAAAAATTCACTAACTCGAATACACTCCCAGACGGCCATTTTATTACTCCAAAACGTCTTAAACGTACTCAGGAGCATTAATATGTATACATTTGATTCTTATCTCAACGGATTTAGGAGCAAAATTGAATATAAAGATACTTTATTGGCGGTTAAGACGATTTGGTATTTCGAGTGTAGTTTTAACAATTCAGCCAGAAAACTAACAGTTTTACTGTGCCGTTAAAGTTAACTGATCGTTAAATTCGCTAAGCAGTTAGCATACAGAGCAGTTTTTAATTTGTAAGGCTTTTTGTCTGAGATTTTGTTTAGGGTAATATTTAACGCCTATTTAGAGAGAACAAAATAAATAGAGTGCTCACTCCTACATCAGTTTTAGTATTAAAACTACTATTATTTTCGTAGTCGACATCTATCATCGAGTAGCGGAATTATCAGTACTGCTTCTTGACAATAGATGTTGGCCGACCGAAAAGTCTAATGCTCAATAATTTTCATCTAATATTATGGGCATTTTCTTTGAAAAGTTTCATTAACTTTTTTTTCGAAAATCTATCAACTTTTAGGTTATTTCTACTAAGAATCACGAGGACTAATGACTTAAAAAGAAAAAAATGTGTCCCAAAAACAATGTCAGTTTTGTAACGCATTTTAACACAATTTTTGGTTGGACCGTTACTCCGTTATGAACTCAAAACAAAAACGGCCGTTTTATCTTCGGATGCATAGATTGACGAATCCAGCAACATAAAAACTAGTTTGATGTATTCTAAAGGTACTAATACAAAAAAAAAGGCGGCCTCTTCCTAATGTACTAATACATTAGGAACAGGCCGCCTTTTTTTAAATATTTTTCGTTAAATTAAAATAATCACGATTATTTAGCAGTGGCGCTAGTGTGCACGTTGATGGGCTCTTAAACTGTGTCAAAATTATGAGTATTATCAAAGACATGTAACTTCGTATAAGATGAATAAAGTTTAAGAAAAGTATTATGAATTTATGATATATGACGTAAGACAGTACCGGTAACTTTTGATTATTATATTTTTTTCGCAGCGGTCGCGAAGGACGTAACTGGTGACCGAAGAGCTGGCGGCTTCCTCGACGACGAGGTTAGGAAACGAGGAAATGCCGCCAGCATCCTTGGTACAGTCAACTGTAGAAATATAGGTGCACAAATCATCTCAAAAATTTGTCCCATAGCTCTTATGTCAGCGAATTAAGAACTATGGATATATTTTTGAATAATTTGGCTACACCCATGTTTTTACAGTTGACAGTACAAGTACAATGCCCCAAGGGCCTATTCTAGATTTAAGCTATTTTTAATTTAGTTTAGTATTTGTACCTCTGTAAATGTATTATGTAAATAAATGATTTTCCAGTAAATATTATTTAATTCAGGTTATACCTGTACCGGTTTTACCGGTTAGTTATATTATATATTAGTTAGTTATACCGGTACAGATTGTGAAACCAAAATCATTAGGATAGGGTATTTGACTACTAGTCAAATCAGTTTCTTTTTTCGAACTGTCAACACGATTTTGATACTATGGAATTTATATGAAACACTAGCATGTGATGTCACAATCAAAATACATATTCTTATAATTTTATACGGGTTTAAAAATAGAAATTGTGTTGAAATGTAACTGCTGTCTACGTTTTTCTATCTTTTTGTGCTTTATTTCGCGCATGGTATAAAAATATATATATTTTAAATACAGTAAAATACCCTGTTATTGAGCGCCGAGGAGGCTTGAACTGAACCTTGCTGTTTTTTGCGCTTAGCCTTAAAATGAAAGCGTGACATCGATTGTATGGCGGTGGCTACGTATGGTTCATAACGGTAGTATAGTAAAACATCCAGAACATAAGTTACAAATACTAGGAAGTGTCTGGAGGCTATCGATCGAAGCCAGTATGAAACATTCATGGTAGCGCATTGATTTTTCAGCGCCGTGCGGACACGCCCAGAGGGAGTAGAAAGCCTGAGCACAGCAAGTGTGCTCATGGATGTGGCAAGTTCTATAAAACTACAGATGTAGTGCATAATAGGGTATTTGACTACTAGTCAAATCGGTTTCTTTTTTCGAATTGTCAAAACGATTTTGCTACTATGGAATTTATATGAAACACTAGCATGTGACGTCACAATCAACTTACCTACTCTTTATAGTTTTATACGGGCTTTAAAATAGAATTTGTGTCTAAAACTAACTGATGTCTACGTTTCTCTATTAATCTTCTGGTGCTTATATCATGCATGGTGTAAAATTATTTATTTTAAATACAATCAAATAGGTACCCTATTGTTTTGCACAGTATTTCCTCGGAAACGTTCGTATTTGTCATGCTACTTCACTCAATATCAGTACTTTTTGTACCGAGAGCGACAGAAATGGCAAGACACGTTCGTAAGTTTCCGCAAAGGTATTTCGCCGAAAGGTGAAAATACGAAAATAGGTAAATAATTAATAATTATGCACTACATCTGTAAGCGGTGGTAGCCGAGTGGATCTGACGTCCGACTTTCAATCCGGAGGTCGCGGGTTCAAATCCTGGCTCGTATCAATGAGTTATTCGGAACTTATGTACGCAATATCTTTCATCACTAGCTTTTAGGTGAAGGAAAATATCGTGAGGAAACCTGCATACATCCACGATGAAATTCAAAGGTATATGTGAAGTTCCCAATCCGCATTGGGCCAAGAAAATAATTGTAAGAGGATTTCACGACGTATTTTTTCAGAAAAATAGGAACCATTTACTTTTTTTCGAAAAACCATCAACTTTTGGGTTATTTCTAGAAATAACCCAAAAGAATCACGAGGACTATCGATTTAAAAAGAAATAACATGTGTCCCAAAAAATGACCGTTTTGTAACGCATTTTCACATACATGTTGTATGGACCGTTACAAAACTGACACCCAAAATTTGTATGAAAAACTGGGGACACTTTTCTATATCTCATTCGTGATTCTGAGTCTAAATAACCCAAAAGTTGATGGATTTTTCAAAAAAAAGTAAATGGTACACTTTTAAGTGAAAATTCCCATTTACGGGTAGAAGCGATGTTATGATAATTTCAAGCCAAGCTGATGTCGCAGAATCAAAACTGAAATAATTAGGTGATAAATCAACGCAACCACATCCATTATTGTTTATTATAGATGGTCAAGCAAATCTTGTCAGTAGTAAAAGGCGCGAGATTCAAATTATCTATGAGACGATATCCCTTCGCGCCTACATTTTTGAGCCGCCTTTTTCTACTGACAAGATCTGCTTGACCAAGTATAGAATTAAATTAGGTATTAGTACAATTTAAGTACAGTCATGTGTAAAAATATGGGTGGTTCTTTATTCACCGACTTAAGAGCTATGGGACATATTTTTGAGTATGATGTGGGCACTCACATTTTTACACTTGACTTTCCTTTCAACAGTCATCTGAATCTACTCGTAACAAAATAAATCTGCAACGATTTTGATAGCACACACAGTGCAAATGTAATTTTAAACGTCGATCTTCTATTATGGATTTTGATAGCACAGCAAGTGTTTTTTTTAAGCGTCGAACTTTTATGAAATTAAGACGTATAAATAACCATTCTATGAAATTGTCTACCGTTTGTCCCTTAAGCGAATTTTCTGAAGATTTGCAGTTATAAGAGTTTCCTTTTCTATGAGAAATAGTCGAAAATATGCACAGAAAAATAATCGCCTGCTTTAAATGCCGAAAAAAAAAGTCGCAACACAGGAAATAAAATGCTTTTCTACGGGAAAGCCCGTGAAGTGCTCCTCTACCTCTAATAAAACCACACACACACAGACCAACCCCTGTTTTTGTGAATAAAGTGGATATTAATGTAAATAAGGCCCACTTGCACCATCTCACTAACCCGGGGTTAAGCGGTTAAACCGTTAACTCAGTGTCAAATTGTACTGGTAACCATGGCAACTCTAGGTTTAACCGGTTAACCCCGGGTTAGTGGAATGGTGCAAGTGAGCCTAAGGTGGTTTTCTGTGAATAAAACGCAATGCCGCATTCACATTTCTTACCTCCACAAAAAGTGCGCCACGCCCACTCCACGCTCCGCCCTTTTAGGTAGGCGTGTCTACATAGACAAGATAGCTTATATACGGAAGTACATAACGTGGAAAACTAACCAGAGGAAAAGAGGAGAGTTCTATTACAGTTTGAGAGGTTAGTTTATATTGAATTACTCTAGTTGTTTTTAAAAGTAAGTCATCTTCCTCGCGTTGTCCATTTTGTCACGGCTCATGGAAGCCTGGGGTCCGCTTGGCAACTAATCCCAAGAATTGGCGTAGGCACTAGTCTTTACGAAAGCGACTGCCATCTGACCTTCCAACCCAGAGGGTAAACTAGGCCTTATTGGGATTAGTCCGGTTTCCTCACGATGTTTTCCTTCACCGAAAAGCGACTGGTAAATATCAAATGATATTTCGTACATAAGTTCCGAAAAACTCATTGGTACGAGCCGGGGATCGAACCCGCGATCTCCAGATTGAAAGTCGCACGCTCTTACCGCTAGGCCACCAGCGCTCTTAGTAGTTTTTAGGGTCCCGTACCCAAAGGGTAAAACGGGGACCTATTACTAAGACTCTGCTGTCCGTCCGTCCGTCTGTCACCAGGCTGTATCTCACGAACCGTGATAGCTAGACAGTTGAAATTTTCACAGATGATGCATTTCTGTTGCCGCTATAGCAACAAATACTAAAAACAGAATAAATAAAGATTTAAGTGGGGCTCCCATACAACAAACGTGATTTTTGACCGAAGTTAAGCAACGTCGGGTGGGGTCAGTAGGTACTTGGATGGGTCACCGTTTTTTTTTGCCTTTTTTTGCATTATGGTACGGAACCCTTCATGCGCGAGTCCGACTCGCACTTGCTCGGTTTTTTAAAAGTAAGTGATGTCTGAACATTTTTTTACTAGCCTACATGGTATAATAATAGTATACTCCGCCTGGTACTCTCTTCCCGTGTTTTCTAGGTCACCTGACTGACACAAGCCTACGTCATCATGCGACAGCGCTATATGATAACATGCGATAGCGCTATATATAGCGGCCATGTTATTGTGACGTAGGCTTGTGTCACTCTGGGAAGAGAAGACCATGTTTTATTAGACTATGCTAGCCTATGTAGGCAACTCTGGGGCAACTTTGAGTGTCCCACTGCTGGGCAAAGGCCTCTCCCCTTAATTTCCTCGACTCCCGATTTGGTGTATCCTCCGGCCAGTTGTCCAGGAAGCTATCCAGGTCATCCCGCCATCTCCGTTTGGGACTACCCGCTTCGTTTGGGTTTCGGGTTTCGTTGGAATCTCTTCCAGACAACCTTTGCTCTATTTATTTTCTTTGATTATGAATATAATAGTGTCCGTAGAAACTCGAGTCTTTTAAGTTTATGAAGAATTTTACTCGTTTTATTGCACTAATTAGATTAGATTAAGATTAATTACGATTCATAAGAGCTTGTTGCTAGGCCTACATGAATAAAGTATATTTTGATTTGATTTGATTTGATTTGACTACAAATAAAATCATGTTAGATATTTTTGCGGGCTTCGTGGTGCAACATATTATGCTGGTGGACCGCGAGCACTAACTCATGAAATTTTAAGGTGGCCACTGACGAGCTTTCCAACAGTCCAAATAGCGTGGCTGCAAAGCAAAATCGGTCCGTGAATGTCAAAAACGTACAATGTTTAATATTAGGATGCCGTCCATTTGGATGAATCCATTGTAACGGCATCCATTTGGAAGACTCGTCAGTGGCCTGCTTTACAGGAAGAAATGCATTTTAAATAAGTAAAAAAAATTCTAAAAGGTCTACAATAAAATGTAATGAACTTATTAAGATATAATTTGAATTATTTTCATAATGAGAAGTGTCCGATATTTACAGTTACAACAACGCGCGCGAAGGGTTTCGTACCATTACACAAAAAACCGGCCAAGTGCGAGTCGGACTCGCGTTTCTAGGGTTCCGTACATAAGTCCGACTCACGCTTGACTGCACATTTCTAATAGGTTTTCCTGTCATCTATAGGTAAAGAACTATTTAGTGTATTTTTTTCAAAATTTTAGACCCAGTAATTTCGGAGATAAGGGGTAATATAATAATGGTAATTTTTTGGCTATTTTCTTAAATTACTTCGAACCTATGTATTTTAAAATTATACAAAAAAAATTCCCCGCCGCATCTGTCTGTGTGTTTGTATGTTCACAATAAATTCAAAAACTACTTTTCGGCGGCGTTTCATGCGGTTTTCACCTGTCAATAGAGTGATTCTTGAGCAAGGTTGAAGTAACACGGGCGAAGCCGGGGCGGGTTGCTAGTTTATAATAAAATTGTAATGAAAAACAAAAGAACCACAAAATCGTCCATAATCAAATAAAACTCCTCTAAAACTTCCAAACTCCGGTCCCCAGACTAAATAAAAAGGCAATATAAAATAATTAGGGCACTAATCTTCAATTTGATAACTTTGCCCGCACATGGGGCAAAGTTGAGAAGTTTGGTCGTAAATAAAATGTCTTGTCGGTTGTGATTGTTTTATTTCGGGTTTTAGTTTTAAAAGGTGTTACGGGTAAAGAAAATATGGAGGAAATAGAAATATTAAGAAATAATGCACAGATATAAAAATTAGGGATAGACCTCCCTTTGTTTGACATAAAGTTTTAGTTTAAGTCATAACATAATTGGTTTTGTTTGTCATATTATCAGTACCTAGGTATAGACCGTAAAAAGTCTGCAGCGATTTTAATAGCCCCCGCAGTGCAAGTGTCATTTTAAACGTCAAACTTGTATGAAATTATGACGTATACATAACACTTACACTGCGCGGGCTATCAAATCCACTGCAGACTTTTATTGGTGCGACTATAGTCTAAAACTGAAAACAACTGAACCCAGTTAACTTTTCAGGATTTTCGTAAGGTTATTATACAGATTGTTTAGGTTAGGTTTGTTTTATGGCAATCCTGAAAAATTACGCGTTCCTAAACCAAACAAATTATGACTAACGAAATTGCGGACAAACAATTAGAGATGCAACGGATAGTTGTTTGGCCGGATACCGGATATTCGGTCGGCCGAATATCCGGTATCCGGCCGCCGAATATTCTGCCTTCGGAACTATACCTACATTTCGGTTCTTCAGGTGCGCATTGTGCAGGTTTAGACCTGTTTCGCAGTTAACGATCGCGCGGACTCATTTCTGGGTTCGAAATGAGTGCGCGAGTAAGTGAGTGGAATGTATAAATTGTTTTAAAATAATAAACGGGAACAATTATGACCGTGACTGTTTCTTAGATCCAATTTGTTTACTCGGATATAAAGCAATAGTAGGTCACTATCGTATTCGGCTGGATATTAAAATATTGGCCGGATAGACCAGATACCGGATAGTAACCGAATATCCGGTGCATCTCTACAAACAATACATATCGTGACTTCATTTGTTTTGGGAAACAACAGAGACCCAGACCTAGAGATTCATTATGATTTCAAAAAAAGAAATACCGAAGGAAATGTGCGTAAAGGGTAATCGAAACAAGAGCATACACGGTTGAGGTGGATGTGTCTACTGTATTTATTTATTCCGACAAATTGAGTAATTTTATATAACTTTTAATTATCCTATATATCACAACAATGTTTAATGTAAAATGTCTCCACGAATGTCGTGTGGGTACAAACCCGATAGGGTTTCACGGCACTTTTCTGTTTAATTAAATGTAAGATTTTAGTATAGAATAAATACATAAAAATAAAAAATGTACCCTATCCACTTTAAAGTGAACCACCATTTACTTTTTTTCGAAAATTCATCGACTTTTGGGTTATTTTCTTCTCAGAATCACGAGGTCTATCGATTTTAAAAAATAAGAAAAGATTCATCCCACTAAAGGTGCTATGTGTATGTTTTTATGTTTTTAGTTAAGTGTATGTTTTTAATTAATTTAACTCTGTTGTGTTGTGTGAATGTAAGTACGCATGTACGCTCACCCCGAACCAGGCGTGGCACACTCCGCGATTTCGTGGCTTTGCTACAGGTAGCTAAAAGTACATCCGTTCCACCCCAATTTTGGGGAAAGTCATAGCCGCGCGTGGCGCTGTCGCCACCTAGCGGCCATATCTGTGCTGATCGTAACAGACGCGTTTTGTTAGAGAGTGAGTCTTCTGTACCTAGTACTATTATTTATTCTGTCCCCGAACAATGTTAACTTACTTATAATTCTAATGTAAGTGAATTGTACAATCCTTATGAGAAAATAAAATTCTTTAAACCCAAAAAAATGTGTCCCAAAAAAATTACAGGTTTGTAACGCATTCTCACATACATTTTGTATGGACCGATTGGACCGTTACAAAACTGACACGCTAAATTTGTATGAAAAACTGGGGACACTTTTTTTCTTCGTCCCATTCAATAGCACTCGTGATTCTGAGTCTAAATAACCCAATGGTTTTTCAAAAGTAAATGGTACAGTCACCTGTAATAATATGTTACACAATGAAGGCCGCAAAAATATCTGACACGGACTTATTTGTAGAGCCATAAGAGCGTGTGTCACATAATTTTGCGGCCTTCGAAGAGTAACATATTATTGCAGGGGACTGTACATTTTTTCTAAAAACCCGCATAATCTGGGGGTTACATCTTGCAAACTAACTGTCAAATTTGACATGTTAGATCTTAAACATATCGTTATCGTATCTTGGTGATGTCTAAAAGATATCTAATAGATGTCTATTTCAAAATCCGAATCGGGCCCCCACTCCCCATTCTTCAACTGAGCTGAAACATCACAATTTACATACCTACGAGTTAGAATATTATGGTACCATGGGAACTCTGTGATAAAAAAACGTAACCTAATAGGGTATTTGATTGTATTTAAAATAAGTTATTTTACATCATGCATGAAATAAAGCACTTGAAGATTAATAGAGAAACGTAGACAGCAGTTATTTTTAAACACAATTTCTATTTTAAAACCCGTATAAAACTATAAAGAGTAGGTAATTTGATTGCGATCTGTGACGTCACATTCACATGCTAGTGTTTCATATAAATTCCATATTTTTTTTTTTTGACGTAATGCTTTTTGGTGAGGGTCAATCGGTCCTCGCTAGGAGTACGGGCGGCCGATTGCCTTTAAGTTATTAATAAATTCCATATAGTCGCACCAAGAAAACTCTGCAGCGGATTTGATAGCCCACGCAGTGTAAGTGTTATTTATACGTCATAATTTCATGCAAGCTTGACGTTTAAAATGACACTTGCACTGTGTGGGCTATCAAAATCGCTGCAGACTTTTCACAGTCTGACTGAAGTAGCAAAATCGTTTTGACAGTTTGAAAAAACCGGGCAAGTGCGAGTCTGACTCGCGCACGAAGGGTTCCGTACCATAAAGCAAAAAAAAAAAAATAAAGCAAAAAAAAAAGGGTCGCCCATCCAAGTACTGACCCCTCCCGACGTTGCTTAACTTTGGTCAAAAAGCACGTTTGTTGTATGGGAGCCCCATTTAAATCTTTATTTTATTCTGTTTTTAGTATTTGTTGTTATAGCGGCAACAGAAATACATCATCTGTGAAAATTTCAACTGTCTAGCTACCACGGTTCGTGAGATACAGCCTGGTGACAGACGGACGGACGGACGGACAGCGAAGTCTTAATAATAGGGTCCCGTTTTACCCTTTGGGTACGGAACCCTAAAAAGAAACTTATTTGACTCGTAGTCAAATAACCTATTAATTATTTCAACGAGTACCTATTAGGTAGTTGCTTGTTCAAAGAAAAGTACAATCACCGACAGAAGCTTGAAAAAATGTATTTTTTTTTACCAAAAACTTATTTCTACATATCTTTAAGCTAATTTTCACTTTCACCACAACAAACATTCCCCTTTTACGGAATTTTATTCTTTCCCTACCGCAGACCCCAGACCATAAAGCCGTTGCCAACTCCTTAAATATTTACACGCGTTGGGCGTCGTAAATATATGGGTAATGCCCGCTATATTGTCCAATTACCTTGACGGATGTGACATGACCTTGTAGCCAACAATTTGACCCGCACCTTTCTGTAAAATATTTATAGCGGTTTTAGTTTTTTTTTAGCAAATTCTAGACAAAAAATACGAAAAATTCTAAAAAAATGATGTCTCGTATCTTTTTTAGAAAAATATGAACTTGTTTTAAAGGTTTTTAGACTGCCTTCTCTTTGTTTTTAAAATGATTTGGTTAAACAAAATGTGTAGAATTTGCTTCTAAGCAAGACTTAGCAATATTATCAGACACTAGAGACCGAAATATTTTTTGAGATATTCAGACGTAAAATGTGCATGCTATTTATGTTGCGTAGACTTTTTAGAGGTGTTTTATCTCTTTTTAGGGTTCCGTACCTCAAAAGGAAAAAACGGAACCCTTATAGGATCACTCGTGCGTTTGTCTGTCTGTCTGTCCGTCTGTCACAGCCTATTTTTTCGGAAACTACTGGACCAATTAAGTTGAAATTTGGTACACATATGTAAATTAGTGACCCAAACATGGACATGTTTTTTTTATAATATTTAAATACATAGGTTCGAAGTTATTTAATAAAATATTCAAAAAATTACCACCCCGCCCCCCCCTTTTTATGTCCGAAACTACTGGGTCTAAAATTTAAAAAAAATACACAAAATAGTTCTTTACCTATAGATGACAGGAAAACCTATTACAAATGTGCAGTCAAGCGTGAGTCGGACTTATGTACGGAACCCTAGAAACTCGAGTCTGAATCGCACTTGGCCGGTTTTTTTCTTTATAAGTAAAAAATACATACCTATTCTTAGATTTTTTTCTTCGATTTATCTTAGTACTTATTCTAGAAGTAGAAACCCAATAATTTGACGCATGGTACATGTCGTATTTTTATAATTTATAATATAGGTAATAACACTAATAACTATTATAATCTGACATTATTTATTGTAAATATTCCTAAGCTATTAATGTACGCTATATTACTAAGTTTACCTCAATTTTAAAGACATTTAACAATAAATTTACAATAATATTTATTTAAAAATTGACATAATAAATCAGTAATTCGTCCGTCAAACGTCGGTAATATGTAATGTAAGGAATGGAATAAAGCTTTTTTTGTATACTAGCTTTTGCCCGCGAAATCGTCTGCGTGGAATTAGTACCAGAAGCTAGAGTAAGTACAGCGCCGGGATAAAATCTAATAGCAATTCGAGCATAATATGCTTAATTGTTTACACCAATTAACAGGCACTTCATTAATGTTCTCATTTCCACCCCCCTTTTCATCCTCTTTAGGGATGACTTCTGACATAAAAATTATCCTATGTCCTTCCCCGGGACTTCAACTATTTCTATTCCAAATTTAAACAAAATCCGTTCAGCGGTTTAAGCGTGAAGGGGTAACAGACAGACAGACAGACAGTATATATATATATAGAATGGATAGTATGGATTACCTACTAAGTTGTGCCTTATGAACTTTACGAACAACTCAAATGTATCATAATATTTGACTTAAATCTGAACATCAGTTCGCCCAAAAACATCAAAACACCTCCAATACCGACAAATACAGAAAAACAACATTTAAAAAACACACCTGCATTTAATACATTCTGATCTCCCTGTCTCAAACAAATATTTCACAAAAACATCCCTAAACTGGTTGAACCCTGTATACAAACATTTCTGAAGCAAACTAGTATCAACCAGTATTCGAACCCTTGAAATATATCCGATGTAACGGACGTTACGGACGTCTCAGGTTAGCTTTCGTCTCACGTACACCCTGTATATATTGTGTATACAGGTGTATACGACTGTACCTGTATCAAATTTAAATATACATCGCGAGTGTACGTGCTTACTCATTACGGTGTATACAGGGGGAGTTTGGTTTAAATTTTGTGGTTTATAATAAATCTATTTTTTGCTCGACTGATGTAACTAAATAAATAAATATTATAGGACATTTTTACACAAATTGACTAAGCCCCACGGTAAGCACAAGAAAGCTTGTGTTGTGGGTACTCAGACAACGATATATATTTATATACATAATATATAAACACTTAAATACATAGAAAACAACCATGACTCGGGAACAAATATCTCTCAAATATCTGGAAAAAATGATTGTTTTAAGTAACTATGAAGGCATGATACGATGTGTACTTTTGAAATTTTCAAAAACGTTGTAATCAATTTTGGTAATACATAGGGTAATTCGCCAGTAACTGGCCACAGGTCAATGACTGGCCACCCTAAACTAAAAATGAATTCTATTCACCTATAAAAATATAATTCATTTTGGTATAAGGCTTGAAGAACTGACCAGCCTTCAAGAGCCGCCTTATACTAAAAAGAATTCTGTTTATAGTTGAATATAATTCATTTTTAGTTTAGGGTGGCCAATTACTACCAGTGGCCAGTTACTGTCAAATTACCCTACACATCTGTAAACACAGGAGTCCAAGCATGTTCCTAAGCCACCTAAACGGGGCTTTATAAAATAGCTGAAAAATTCCGATGTTAATATTAAAGAGCACCCTGTAGCTGTAGAGAGGGGCAGTATCGAAAGTAACCGCGCGGTAAGTGCTGTATTTTGTACGAAATTATAGCATTGCCGCAAATAGGGAGGGGAAATGGCGATGAATACTGTATCGATATCGATAAATAGAATATTTACTCGGTAATGGGTTTTGTTTATAAGTTTTTTGGTTAATTATGCTGTTTATAATTTGTCTCATAAGGGGTCATCCATTAATTACGTCACACGAATTTCTAGGTTTTTTGACCCCTCCCCCCCTCCTTGTCACACTTGGTCACATTTGGCAAACCCCTCCCCCCTAGTGTGACGTCACATTTTTTCTAAGAAATCGCCAAATCGAATTAAGTAAGTACCTAAGTATTATTAATATTTTATCAAAATATTTTTGACGATATAAATATTAGTAATTTTATGACCCAAAACTGCTTAGGAAAGAAAATTAAACAAATAAAAACGATTATCGTTTTAAAAACTTGTTATTTAAATGTACAGCGAATAAAATAATTTAAATAAATTTTCGGTTACTGATGAAGTTAAAGTGACGTCACAAAGTTTGTGTCTCCCCCCTCCCCCATGTCACAATATGTCACATTTACTTGACCCCCTCCCTTCCCCTAAACGTGTGATGTAATTAATGGATGACCCCTAAGGCACTGTCTGTAATTCTTTGGTCACAAAATAAGAGACATAGGGTACAACGCCAATTACTAGCCACCCCCCAATTACTGGCCACTTAATTTGATTTCTATTTATAGGTGAACAAAGTTCATTTTAGTATATAAGGTACGAAAATCCAATTATTAGCCAGTTTTCAATTACTGGCCACCTATTCCAAAAATGAATTCTATTTACAGATAAATAAAACTCATTTTCAGTATAAGGAAAATGGCCAGTAACTGAAATTTATCCACAACCCACTCGTTCAATAACTGGCCGCCTCTTACAAAAATGAGTTCTATTCACCTATACACAGAATTCATTTTAGTATAGGTGGCCAGTAATTGAAAACTGGCTAATAATTGGCGATGTACCCTATTTTGAATTAGAATTTAATTAATATGTTTTTATTTTTGTTTTGAGGTTTACCTTTAGTTCTTTATTAGATTAAAAGAATTCATATAAACAATTCAAACTATTCCTGAGAGAGAATCCATCTTTAATAATTAGTACGAGTATTAATATAAATAACATAAGACATAGATACTGTTAATTGTGTACTGAGTATTTTTTGATTTAGCTACAAACATCAATCATTATCTAGGTACATGGAAATTATTTAATAGTTATTTACAATACAAGTGCGAAAAATAGGAACTCGTGTCGATTTAAAACACTCCCATCGGCCGTGTTTTAAAATTCGCCACTCGTTGCGAATTACCTATTCGCACGTGTATCGTATAACGTTTTACAGTAAATATGGCCCCTTTCCGACGTAGGTACTTACGTAATGTGCTTATTATAGCACTGGGTGTCGTGATGGAGCATCAGATAATACTGTAAAAGCCTTTTCTTCAAACATAAATAAAACCACTAATAATATCTATCGATGCCATTAGACATCGATAAATTTATCGACAACTCATTATCTCATCCCCGCCCTACTAATAGTCCCCGCAAAGTGCAGTCTCGCCATCATAAGGTGTGCAACGTACAACACTAATTACTATCGATAATGCTCTAAGTACGTCACTAGACCGTATGACAAATGTATCGGTTAGGAGTGCTTTTAAATTGATATGTATTGTTTTATTTAATGGATTCCGTCTGGTTTTTGACTAGTATTGAGAATGAAATTGTGGAAATGTTTCGAACTATTACTAGTATAAGGCACAGAATATAAGGACGGTAAGGTACGGAAGTACGGAAGGTTCAATCTCTAACAAAACGCGTCTATTACGACAGATATGACCGCTAGGTGGCGCAAGCGCGAGCAGGCGTCCGATATGTAGCGGTGCGCGGCAATTACTGCTAGACACCAAAATTGGTGTGGGTCTCCTGTACGAGTACTTGTAGCTACGCGACGAAATCGCGAAGAGAGCCACGTCTGGTATAAATAAAGTAAACGTGATAGATCCATTTTAACCCTATATAGGGCAACCTTAGATATTATTATGTATGTGTGTGTATTTTTTATCTTGGGCGTTAGGATTAAACGCATTCAATTTCCCTACTCCTGGGAAAGCCAAGACTAATTAACCCATGCATATTACCCATATATATGTATAAATAAGTAGGTATGATTTTTAGGGTTCCGTACCCAAAGGGTAAAACGGGACCCTATTACTGAGACTCTGCTGTCCGTCCGTCCGTCCGTCCGTCCGTCTGTCACCAGGCTGTATCTCACGAACCGTGATAGCTAGACAGTTGAAATTTTCACAGATGATGTATTTCTGTTGCCGCTATAACAAAAAATACTAAAAAAACAGAATAAAATAAAGATTTAATTGGGGCTCCCATACAACACACGTGATTTTTGACCGAAGTTAAGCAACGTCGGGCGGGGTCAGTGCTTGGATGGGTGTCCGTTTTTTTTTTTGCCTTTTGTTTGCATTATGGTACGGAACCCTTTGTGCGCGAGTCCGACTCGCACTTGCCCGGTTTTTACCCAGTCGGTAGGTAATAACGGAAATAACCCAATGAGCATATAATAGGTTAAAGGTTGCCGAAATCTATCACCAACGCTTATTATAAGTAGCACGATATTTGTCAGTAAAGTATAAAGGTTTGGTATATACAGGGTGCTTCCTGTAATAGGAGCAATAAATTAAACTAAAGGCTGTACTCCTCAAACTGACCAACATTAGTTCAGCAACTTTTAAAAATCCTTTAGACTTCCTTTTTTTCATACAAAATAAATATTGCCTTCAATGTACGCTGACATCAGTGTTTGACGTTACTTGTCACGTTTTTAACATGCCAAAATTTGCAATACATTGCGTCTTAGAATAAACTTTAAAGTGTAATAAAAATATGAGTTATTTTTAAAAGTTGCTGAACAAATGTTGGTCAGTTTGAGGAGTACAGCCTTCAGTTTAATTTATTTCTCCTGCTACAGAAAACACACTGTATACGAGCTTGTCTCAATGATATTGGCGTGTGTGTGACTTTTTTGAAAAAAATTCTCTGGAGATATAAGCGTCCATAGCCTACGATGTCCATGCACTTACCATCAAGTCAACTCAAACATCTAATCAAATTATTTCGCCTTGTAAGTCCCAGTGCAATAAAATGCAGGATGCAATGGAGTTGCATTAATATTAGATCCGTCTGGCCGTTGTAATAAAATGCAGGCGAGTGTATTATTAACTAGTCTGAGGTCCGGTACAGTCGGACATAGTTACAGTTTTGTGTACAGTCATCAAATTTATATGATGCATTAAAATAATAGGTAAAATGTGATATTAAAAAATGTCCCCACAACGCTTAGCACAAACTACCAAAATTAAAAACAGATGTGGATATAACTTAAGACAGCATAAATCTAAATTCATTAGGTATTTAAATTATAATATGATTTTCACCTCAGCAGCTCGAACAAGGGTACTTTGCTTCTTAAAAACAGTGAGCAAAATGCGATTTTGCTCACTGAGTCATTTTGTCTCACTCAGTGAGCAAAATCGCATTTTGCTCACTTAGTGAGACAGAATGAGTGAGCAAAATCGCATTTTGCTCACTGAGTGAGACAAAATGTCATTCAAGTGACTTTTATAGTCAAATGTCATTTCAACATGCGGGGTCTAATACAAGTTTGATATACTTGGGTTCTATTATCTCTGTCCCTCTAGGTATGTTCTCACTGCTTAGGGTGAAAAATTTTGTGTACTACACGAGATCAAAGTTATTTACATCTCGTGCGCTTTTGAATCCCTTACTACGCTCAAGATTCTAAATTAGATTCACTCGCTACGCTCGTGAATCTATTATAGAATCTTTCGCTTGCACGGGACTCAAAATAAGCACTCGAAGAAATATCAAACTTTGATCTCTTGTTGTACAAATAACTATTTTAGATTTGGTTGGGTTATTAGTATGAATAGTTAGGGTAATTCGGCAGTAACTGGCCACTTTTAGTCACGGCCACCCCAAACCAAAAAATGAATTCACCTGTAAATAGAATTCATTTTAATATAAGGTGGCCAGTTATTGAAACCTAAAATGAATTCTGTTTATAGGTGAATAGAATTCATATTAGACTAGGGCGGCCAGTTACTAAAAGTGGCCAGTTCGAATTAACCTTTGTTGTATTTTATATTTTTCGGCCTAATATACCATAACCGATAGTCATTGCCTATGCCAGAATTTGTTTTGTATTAGGTATTTGAAATCAACTTACCATTTTTGATACACCTCATCATCATCATCATCTCAGCCATAAGACGTCCACTGCTGAACATAGGCCTCCCCCTTGGACCTCCATACGTGCCGGTTGGAAGCGACCCGCATCCAGCGTCTTCCGGCGACCTTAACAAGGTCGTCTGTCCCTCTTGTGGGTGGACGTCCTACGCTGCGCTTGCTAGTCCGTGGTCTCCACTTTTCGACCCCATCGGCCATCTTCTCTGCGTGCAATGTGGCCTGCCCATTGCCACTTCAGCTTGCTAATCCGGTGGGCTATGTCGGTGACTTTAGTTCGTCTACGGATCTCTTCATTTCTGATTTGACCACAGCCCTCTCCATAGCTCGTTGAGCGACTTTGAGTTTTGAGATGATACACCTACTTATACTAAAACAAATACCCACCATTTGATAAATACAGAATATTCAATTCAAGAGCATAAAAATCTAATAAATTGTATCAAATAAGATCAACCATTATGCATTTTACACCCACAGTATCATCTGAAACATTAGGGTAACCATACTAATAAATTTCAAGAGACAGCCCGAAATAAAAAGCTTCTCATATGCAATAAAGCTTTTAAAAGCCGTAAGCACGTGACAATAGCATGGCGTGTCAACAAACAGTAAACTTAGGGTAGGGTGACCATGTTCGTAGGTAAATTGTGGGATAGTCCCGAACATAATATCTAGAGTTAGACCAAGAAAAGTCTGCAGCGATCTTGATAGCTCACGCAGTGCAAGTGTTATTTTAAACGTCAAACTTCTATGAAATTATGACTTATAAAAGTTATATACTCGTAGTTATAAGTTATATAGTTTTCTTAGTTTAACTCTATTTACCTTGATCACGCTCTAGAAATGTGTGAACCAACTTTATTTAGACAGTTTTTGGTTATACCAGAATATTTTTGACTGACTTTATGGAATTAGGATTTTGGAAATTTAAATTCGTAGGCGATGAAACATATTTCATACAACGTTTTACTCATAACAGTTTGTTGTCTTCATATTTTCTATTTTAATAAAAATTAAATTGGTTGATACACCCAATTTTCCTCCTTTGACTATATTTTTTGGCTTTTGTTTTCTTTTGATGCAGATAATCCTATCATCATCATTTGATCATCGTAAAAACAGGGTAAACTTGCATTAGGTAAGTACCTTTTTAGGGTTCCGTACCCAAAGGGTAAAACGGGACCCTATTACTAAGACTTCGCTGTCCGTCCGTCCGTCCGTCTGTCACCAGGCTGTATAAAATAAAGATTTAAATGGGGCTCCCATACAACAAACGTGATTTTTGACCAAAGTTAAGCAACGTCGGGAGTGGTCAGTACTTGGATGGGTGACCGTTTTTTTTTTGCTTTTTTTGTATTTTTTTTGCATTATGGTACGGAACCCTTCGTGCGCGAGTCCGACTCGCACTTGCCCGGTTTTTTAATGTAAATATAATCAACATGCAGTTTTAGATTGTATTATATTTTGTTAATTAACTTAACGGATGAATCTAATGAAAAATTGTTTGTATGTAGGTATAAACTCATTATTGTACAAAACATAAATATCCGCACTACTTTGAAAAATCTGGTACATATCTCACACTGCTACACAAAGAGTTGAAAGGCAGTAAGTAACTCTGTATCCATCCCATACATAAATACCAAATTTTTTTATTGGCAAACGAGATACGAGTATTTCTTCAAAGTAGTAGTAGTTTCATTGTCTCATGAAAAAAAAACAACCGGTTGCACCGGCAAAAGTGAAAACTCAATGACATTTCAACAGTTTTTCGATCAGGTCACGTGTCCTTACGTCTTACATTTTTTCCCCATCACAAAAAGTGCACAGCGCCGCTAAAGAAGTTTTCACTTCAAAAACATGCAAGTTGTCTCCTATATAATTGAAAGGGTGTCCACCCTACAGTGCACCGTGTTAAGGGGCACGTCCGCCGCATCCGAATACAACCGTTTAGCAGAATGAGCTGCGACACGTAAACATCTATTAGCATTTATATTATACTTGATAGAAAATTAAAGAGAAGACAAGAAAAAAAAACTCTTCTTCTTCTTCCTCGCGTTATCCCGGCATTTCGCCACGGCTCATGAGAGCCTGGGGTCCGCTTGACAACTAATCCCATGATTTGACGTAGGCACTAGTTTTTACGAAAGCGACTGCCATCTGACCTTCCAACCCAGAGGGTAAACTAGGCCTTATTGGAATTAGTCCGGTTTCCTCACGATGTTTTCCTTCACCGAAAAACGACTGGTAAATATCAAATGATATTTCGTACATAAGTTCCGAAAAACTCATTGGTACGAGCCGGGGTTTGAACCCGCGACCTCCAGATTGCAAGTCGCACGCTCTCACCGCTAGGCCACCAGCGCTTTTTTTACAAGAAAAAAAAAAGAAAAAAAAACTATTGAATAAAAAAAAAAGACCGACTTTAACTTTGTACCAGTAGCCATGAGACCAGCCTTAGGCGCGCTGACGCAAAAAAAATAATAACAAAGTTAGGTCAACGCCTCTGAAAAAAAAGCAGCGGCGCATATATAGTCCAGCATACAGTGGAACCTGGAAAAAAGCGCTGGTGGCCTAGCGGTAAGAGCGTGCGACTTGCAATCTGGAGGTCGCGGGTTCAAACCCCGGCTAGTACCAATGAGTTTTTCGGAACTTATGTACGAAATATCATTTGATATTTACCAGCCGCTTTTCGGTGAAGGAAAACATCGTGAGGAAACCGGACTAATCCCAATAAGGCCTAGTTTACCCTCTGGGTTGGAAGGTCAGATGGTAGTCGCTTTCGTCAAATCATGGGATTAGTTGTCAAGCGGACCCCAGGCTCCCATGAGCCGTGGCAGAATGCCGGGATAACGCGAGGAGGAAGAAGAAGACATAATTATTTCGGTGGCTGTTCAAAGAGGCAACGCCAGCAGCGTGCTAGGCACATTCACCCGGTTACCTATCGACCTAGTCTGTAAAATTCTATAATATTACTTTTTAAATTTGTTAATAAATAATTATTACAAATTTAATAAAATCTGATATTTACAAAAAAAATCCCTGACGCTATATATCAAAAATATCCATTTTATGCCAAAAATGCCTTATCAATATGGAAAAGGGCTGATACTCTTCACACTGCTCAATGGATTTATTAGACTTATAGCTAAGAACCACCGCAAGGAACCTCGCTTTCACATAAACCTCATCGAAATCGGTCCATTGGAGAGCTACGATGCGACAAATAGACATTGGTGTCAAACATATAACACCGCTCTTTTTGCGTCGGGGCATAGAGAAATATAGTAAGAATAGAGTGCTCACTCTAAAATAAATTTACATCAGTTTTGGTACCCGTAAACGATTATTATTTTCACAGTCAACATCTAGCATCGAGTAGCGGTTAATCAGTACTGCTACTTGACAATAGATAAGGAAGAAATGACAAAAATGTTATATCAGTTATATGTATAAAACGCCCATAATAAATCAGTATATTTATTATTAATACGTAAAACAACTAGTTAAAATAATGCACACATTTGTTGTTCAATATTAAACACAGTCACATCTTAAGTAGACCCACGACCCGACACTTTACTATATTTGACGAAACTACCATTATTATTTACCAAAGAGCTTAAATAATCATTTAAATTCTTCATATCACTCTCAACATCCCTTCTTAGATTCCTGTTTTCATTTAGTTTATCATCTTTAGTTTCAATGTTCTTTAAAAGCCCATTACCTTTGTTTCTATGGTGTTTTATGTTATTCTTTTCAATTCTTGCATCTTTTCCTTTTATATTTCTATAATCATCAGTAACGTCATCAAAAATTGTGTGTTTAGTTTGTTTCTTGCCGTAGTAGTGTAGAAACTTGTGTGATTTTCGTTTTCGTTGTCTGTTCGGTCGTTTTGGTTGTCGACGCTTACGGATCTGTTCTTGGTATGTACCTGAAGACTAAAAAAGATAATAATATATATTGGATTAGAATTTTCAAGGTCACTAGTAAGGCGTGTTGCTTTAACCCTTTTCCAGGCATAATACGATTTATCGACTACATATCTGCCAATAGAATTTCAACTTTAGCATTCCGATTTAAGGTTCAAATTATAATTATTTTTCATCGTATTCTCATGGAAGCTTATGAACGTGGGGGCTATTCATAAATTACGTCATTTAAAATTGCAAGAAGCATGATTTTTGGATGATTTTAGGGGGGGGGGGAGGGTGAGGTCAAAAATTTTCAAAAATCGATGAGGTAATTTATGGACAGCCCCGTGTCTTAATTGCTATTTCAAGTCTCGGTACAAAAGGTACTGCTATTGAACTAGGATGACAAATACGAACCTTTCCGAGAAAATACGATGGAAAAAAACACGCACTACATCTGTACCATTTTAAGATTAAAACGCAGAAGCGATTTATATATGGAATTTGGTATTCAGACGGTTGGAGGCCCGAGGAAGAAAATTGTTTTCATCAAAAAAGTCACAGACAAAACAGAAGTTAAGTACTAAACAATTTATAATTTGAATTTAGTATTGTCAACTACGGTCGCTCTTAAGGGGCCCACTAATTACCATTCCGGCGGACGATATCGGCCTGTCAGTTGAAAGCAAAATCTGACAGCTCCGAACAACTGACAGGATGATATCGTCCGGCGAACTGGCGATCTGTGGGCCCCTTTAGTCAGCAACTAATATTTTCTCTCGGAAATGCTGAACAAGAAAAACTCCAATTGTTTCTACAAACCCCATATTCGTTGAAGTTAGACAACTGCATGTGTAGATAGTGTAACTGATGCTCTAGATACTCCCTCACACCGCTCATTTTGCTCTGAAAAATAAACAATTCACATTTCACAGTCGAACGTATGGGAAGCTGGTGGCCTAGCGGTAAGAGCGTGCGACTTTCAGTCCAGAAGGTTCAAACCCCGGCTCGTACCAATGAGGTTTTCGGAACTTATGAACGAAATATTATTTGATACCAGTCGCTTTTTGTTGAAGAACATCGTGAGGAAACCAGACAAATCCCAATAAGGTCTAGCTTACCCTCTGGGTTGGAAGAAGATGGCAGTCGCTTTCGTAAAAACCAGTGCCTATTCTCGGGATTATAGACCGACCGCTTAAATGAGTCCTCGTTTGCGCGGTGCGGGGGCGACGGGGAAGGACGACTAAGGCCCCCCCCACATCTGGCGTCTTTCGAGCGTCGGCGTCTACAATTCTATGGCCGACGTCGACGCAACGTCGACGCAGCGTCGACGCAACTGCGCAGCGACGTCATTTTCCATATCGCTGGACCGACGCCTGCAGACGCCGACGCTCGAAAGACGCCAGATGTGGGGGGGCCCTAAGGGTGGCGGGGAAGGGGCGGGCGCCGTACCGCTTCGTTCTCCGCCACCCGTAGTCGTCATACCCCGTCGCCCCCGCACCGCGCAGGCGAGGACTCATTTAAGCGGTCGGTCTATAGTTGCCAAGTGGACCCAGGCTCCCATGAGCCGTGGCAAAGGCCGGGATAACCCGAGGAATATGCTAAGAATAAGATTTATTGCAGTACTGTGTACATTTGTAGATGGTAATCATGATACAATTTGTTTCAACAGTTACCCATTTCAGAGGGGGGATGAAAGTCTCACCTTATCTTCCTCACTCATCTCATCATATTGCATTATGAGGTCTTCCACATCGTGTATAGTGCCCAAACACTCGCTCCTTGCGTCGGAAGACAACCTATCATCGAAGTTGCGCAGATTCGACGTAATATCTTAAATCAAAATTAGTGTTTAGGGTTCCGTACCCAAAGGGTAAAACGGGGCCCTATTACTAAGACTCTGCTGTCCGTCCGTCCGTCTGTCACCAGGCTGTATCTCACGAACCATGATAGCTAGACAGCAGTGGCGGCGCGTCAAACATATCCATAGGCAAGCCGGGGCTAATTTGGCTTTCATATTTCTTTTACAACTCTGCTAAAACGTCCAAAAACAGGCAAGCCGGTGGGAATTGGCTTTTATGGACGCGCCGCCACTGCTAGACAGTTGAAATTTTCACAGATGATGCATTTCTGTTGCCGCTATAGCAACAAATACTAAAAACAGAATAAAATAAAGATTTAAGTGGGGCTCCCATACAACAAACGTGATTTTTGACCGAAATTAAGCAACGTCGGGCGGGTTAGTACTTGGATGGGTGACCGTTTTTTTTTGCCTTTTTTTGCATTATGGTACGGAACCCTTCGTGCGCGAGTCCGACTCGCACTTGCCCGGTTTTTTTTGTAACACATAGTCTTTGTATAATGGTATTAATGGTGTATTATTAATATTTGTCCTTTATTTACCTTGACTGTTAGATTACGATTTTACAATGTGATTGTGGCCGCATAAACATCTACACGCGAGTGACGTTTTAAGTTTTGGGTAAACTGAAATCTGCTTGTTCCCAAATACCCTTTTCATATATTTTTGCATTTATTTATGTTTTGTCTCTTTCTACAATAATCATAATTTTAGTATAGGGTAAACCTAAATTGCGTAATTCCTAACTACCCATTTAGTTATACCAATATTTTGTCTCTGTCTCTCTCATGTAGCTGTTTGTTATTTTTAGCGTAAGGTAAACCTAAATAGTGATAATTTAAACTACCCTTTTCCAGCGCAGTAACATTCTATCTCTTTCTTTCTTATGTGCCTATTATGTTCGTCTCATGACTGCAAACTTGTATAAAAGGAAGACGGTTTTCTAAATAAATGTTCATTACATCCCTGAATCTGCTTTCATTCACAAGCCACAGCTCTCACCTCAACAGTGGAACGTCACTCGTGTGTAGATGTTTATGCGGCCACAGTGATTATAAAATTCAATATAAAAACACAAAACATTACAAAAAACATATAATTATAGACACATTATAAAAAACCTAACCTAGTGTGCCGCCGGCAGCGGCGCAGGGCCCAAGCTGTCGGTGGTCAGGGCCGCAGAGTGAACCGACTATACGCGCCGTGTCCAAAATTACCGCCTTCTGCATCTGACCCTTGATCCAACCACTCAACGAGAGTCTCTCTAGGCATTGGTCGAGACTCTTCGGGTGAGACCATTCACTGACACGACTATCGGAACAATGATCGTCGAGTCAACATGAACAACATCCCACATGGCGGTAATCTCGTGAGCTAAGTCTAGTACAGTCGCCATCAGATATATCGGAGCGGCCAAGGTGTTCACAAAGTCTGAACACGCACTCTAACGCCTTGACAATAAAGGCGTGCTCAGATATTTGTGAGCGACTTGGCCGCTCCGATATATCTGATGGCGACTGTACTCGCTGGACTTTATTAATATTATAATTTGTCCCTGGGAATCTCTCTTCTTCAGTCGGTTCAAGACTAGGTTCCTCCATAATTAATTAATTGCATAGGTGCAGTGATTTGAGCACACCGCCTATAGGAGGAGGGCCCTGAGGGCCTACCGCGAACCACGTTCGAAGTATTGCCTCTCTGTCGCACTTGTAAATACGTACGTAAGTGTGACAGTGAGGCAACACGTCAAACGTGGTTCGCGGTAGGCTCTCTGAGGTCTCGTGCCTACAATTTTGCCCGTCATTATTACTCTTTCCAGACTATCCAGAGAGCGACGTTGGAGGTGGCCGAAGTATGAAAGGGTCAAACAGGTAACTGTGTTACGTCTTTCCTGTAGACATACACAAGAGTTAAGGGCTATAAAGGTTGATTTTCTTATTTAACCCTTTATAAGGCCCGTTGACAGGGACGTGCTATCGCAGAATTTGTTGCAGCTATCAGAAGCCTACATTTCAAAAATCTATTTTAAAAGCAAGTTGAATATTCAATTAATGCAAACGATTTTGAGCCCTATTATTAAAACAGTATGGTTGAATTTCTGATTGAGCGTATGTGGTCGATATATCGCCTCTGCCTTATAAAGGGTTAACCCTTATCCACGTGAAAAGGTCCTCGTTTTATTTAGAGAACTATGATAAAATCATTACTTACATGCCTACACGCTGTTAACTATTGCCCACAGGAGAGAAAACTAGCGTGTTTGCGCGAACTGTACATTTTTCTCTCCTGTGGGCAAATAGTTAACAGCTTGTGGGCATGTAAGTAATGATTATATCATAGTTCTCTAAATAAAAGGAGGACCTTTTCACGTGGATAAGGGTTAAATAAGAAAATTAACCTTTATAGCCCTTATCTCTTGTGTATGTCTACAGGAAAGACGTAACACAGTTTTCTGTTTGACCCTAAAGCATTTGGTCCGGCCGGCCATATCGTTGACAGATGGGAATAGGTGGCGAGGACGGGGACAAGTGGGAACACACCGCGTTAAAGTGTTATAAAACTCACCGGCATCGTCATTATCGACAGGGGAGCCCGCATAGTTGTGTTCTTCACTGCTTGGCGATGTCAACCAAACTAGGAAGCTGCGTAGGTCCTCCGGTAGCTCTGATACACGAGTTCATGTGAGGATATATTATAAATATTATAATATATAGCAAATTAAGGGGTCATCCATTAATAGGGAATATTAGGCAAAGCTCTGCGTAGGTGGCACCATTACCACATACAGTAAACAAACCTCATTGACATCATCAATGACACATCACACGTCACGTCAATCACATGGCCTACCGCGAAACACGACAATGGAAAGTTCTATTTCTGCCTTTCTATCACTCTTGCTTATTCGATCGATAGAGAGGCAGATAAAGGAATCCCGATTTCCGCGTTTCGCGGTAGGCCACCTGTAAACAAACCGCCTTGGTGCATCAATGTCATAGTGAAAACTTGTCAAAAAACTGTTTAAGGCCTAGTATGTATAAGTTACTCTATGGTTTACTAAACAAATTATAGTCCGACCACTTACTAACAATAACGCCGGCGGGGAAGGTGCGGGCGGCAGGCGTACACCCGCCCGCACCTTCCCCGCCACCCTCAGTCGTCATACCCCGTCGCCCCCGTACCGCGCAGGCGAGGACTCATTTAAGCGGTCGGTCTATAAGCTTACTTATTTGACTTATTTCTCTATGATAAAACTACTTACGGATGCAGGTCTTCTCTCGGACCTGCACGTCTACCAGCTCCGACATGAGACCGACTACCTGCTGCATCAGTGAAGATGCCTGCTCGCTGTTATCGGCTCTCACTGAAAAACAAAAACTTCATAATCTACGATAGGCAGACCCTCATATATTGACACGCCTGTACATATTTTGCCTGTACTTATTTATTTATTTATTTATTAGAAATAAATGATATTGTAGTAGTTAGTTAACTAGTAAGTAAATAATTGTGTATATTATAGACTAACATTAGCCTTAAGATAAAATTGTTACTAACATTATTGATCCAAGTTGGTCGCGAATAAATGAATTTATTATTATTTATTATATTGAGTGATCAGCACATTTAATGTAGATCTTGCGCCTCCACACGATAAGCGATTTGTCATGTAAAATAATTATAGGTACATATATAGGTAAAGTTAGAATATCAAGTATTGGGAGGATTATCAGAGTACATGTACAAGTTTGGAAATATTACATCCATGTAACCTGTGTACTGTGTTGGTGTATCTACCCTCCCACTCCAGCGCTCCACCTATTATGGCTCCTCTACACGATGGGCCAACGTCGGCTATGCACTAGAATGAGATAGCAATATCACTTGCTCCCTCTAACGCATAAATGCGTCCCTTGAAGTGGCCGGCGTTGGCCCATCATGTAGAGGAGCTATTACAAATCAGACATAAAAGTTGTTGTGTCATAAACGAGTGTTTGAGAAAATGAAACATCGATACATCTATTATCGATAAGTCTGTAATAGTTTAATAATTAAAAGATTTAACTTCTACCTACTTGCTGTAAATTACCAATAAATTTTAAGAACGCAAATCAATTACAAATTGGTACATAATTTATTTATTACATAAATGATAAATGTTGTTACCTGTATTGTCTTTGTTTATGTTATTGTTCATTTATTGTAAACTACGTGTATGTGAGGTGTGCAATAAAGAGTATTGTATTGTATTGTATTGTATTGTATAAATGATTTATATAGAATGCTGTTGATAGTCACCTTCTCTATTGGTAGTTTCATGTATGGCCTGCGCAGCTTCATTGCACACTCTCTTCATGTTTGCCGTCAGTTCCTCAAACATACGCTTGCCGGGGTCCTTCTTCTAGAATATTAATTAATTTAAGTTCTTTTTTATATCTTTATTTAACGAGCTTAGTCTAAAAGACGATGCCGCTCAATAATACACATCAAGAAATGTTCTTACAAAACAATTAAAAGCTAAACAGTTCATTCTTTTCGTCTTCGGATGCCCACCATCACCATACTGTACAGTAGCCATCAGATATATCGGAGCGGCCAAGGTGTTCACAATATCTGAACACACACTCTAACGCCTTGACAATAGAAGCGTGTTCAGATATTCGTCCCTTGCAGTGGCCGGCGATGGCCCATTGTGTACTGGGGCCTTAATATTAATGCCTTGGAGCAAAAGATCACTTCTTCTTAGTGACTTTTGTCTTCGTTCCGAACACACTCCATCATGATATCATAGACTTTGATCACTATTTCGTCGGGCGACAAGCAAAAGTCACTAAGTACTATCAAAAAATTAAAGTAACAATGCACTTTATTACACTTGTAACACGGTTTATTGTCCAATAATTTCAATGGTGTTATTAGTTAGTGACTTTTGCTTGTCACCCGTTGATTTACTAACACAGTTCAGTTTTGCTTGTAAAACCTGCCAACTACGAGTATAGTCCAAATTCTCCCAACTATGGTCCAAATTAAACTCTAATATCTCCGTCGGTGTGACATTTATTTGATTTTTTTACGTTGTACCTAGGCAAAATAGTTTTACAAATGTGTCGCTTAACTTCAAACTCGGGTAAATCCATTGGACCCTCTCAGCAAATATCTACCCTATTACGTTTTCTTAATACTAAAATCGCATAATCTGACAGATGGATTAACCCGAGTTTGAAGTTAAGCAAAGAACATATCGTTAGGTGGCAAACAAAAGTCATTCATTAGGTACTAAAAAAATTAAAAAAGAACATATCGTCAGGTGGCAAGCAAAAGTCATTCATTACTAAAAAAAAAATTAAACAAAAATCAACCTTTTAGTACTAATATGGTTCAATATGGCTATGAACTTGTGGTGGTATTAGTGACTTGCTTGTCACCCTACGATATAGTATAGATACTTAATAGAGGTTAAATCATTTATTTACATACAATATATATACAGTGGTACTACTAAACGAAATTAATATCTAGCTTAAATCTAAAATAGGCCCCTGAGGCATTGTACCAAGGATACTGGCGGCATTTCCCCGCTGTATCGCAATGCTGATACGTTGTGCGAGGTAGCCGCCAGCTCTTCGGTCACCGGTTACGTCAACCAGACGTTTCGCGATTTCTGCATACAACTTATGCGCGCTGGGACCCCATGGACCTAGAGTTTCAACTCAAGATACTTAATTACTTATTGAATTTGTGGACCATATTTGCAGTACTGAACTATAAGTAGTTGGGAGGTTTCACAATATAGGCGTAATTTTTTGACGTCAACTTATTGAAGGATAATACATTAACCATAGAAGAAAAAATATTAATAGACACTACAATAAAACATTTTTAATCTACGTATTTTAAAGGAACCTTTATCAAATGAGACATGTCGGCTCCGTTGGGCCTCTACATTACATGAGTTTCAATAAGTGTTACTAGTTATCAAATATAGATGGTCAAGCAAATCTTGTCAGTAGAAAAAGGCGCGAAATCCAAATTTTCAATGAGACGCTATATCCCTTCGCGCCTACATTTTTCAAATTTGCCGCCTTTTTCTACTGACAAGATCTGCTTGACCAAGTATAAATGGTATACGAATTTTGCAGTTTTAGACAGGGGTTCCGCCAAAACCGACTGAATAACCCAATACAATCTAATTTAAAGTTAGATTCTGCGACTGTTCCCTAGAAGTGGCCACGACCCTCAGTGATGAAGAGAAAAAATGCAAGGAGGAGGATGACGGCAAAACTAAAATGTTTTCCGCAACTACAGTAATGAAATCACACTTTTGACATAAATTACTCACTTTAAGTACTGGAACAGATCTCTTGACATGAGTGTTAGTTTTGTTTCTGAAATTGCAACAGATCTGTTAGTATTATACAATATTGTTATATTCATAGGATTTTTTTTACACAGATCAACCTAGTCCCACAGTAAGCTAATACGGCTTGTGTTGTGGGTATATATAAATACTAAGGATAAGGATTTCCATCCAGGATTACAGCGCGGGAATGCTGCCTGCGCGATGGGCATCTTGCCGAGGGGCCTGGGCTTAAAAGGTAGGTTTTAGGGATTTTTATTTATTTTGTTAGTTTTAGTTATTTTATTTTATAAGGTAATTAAGATTATATTATTTTCATTAAATATAATATGTTCAATTGGTAAAAAAAAAAATTACTTGAAATTTTAAGACAGAAATATAAAAGATAATATACAGTTCTAAGAACATCTAAATATAAAGAAAAAACTTATACTGACAGACAACGCAAGCCAGCCAGCGTATTATGGATAGCTTTATCCATCTTTATCCACGTGATAAAATAACTGTCACTGTTTAACACCGTGGGATAGAAAGCGACGGACACCGTTTTATCACGCTGTCACGTAGACAAGAACGACCATCATATCCGTACAGCCCCCGTAGCACGGTCGCGTTTTTATCGCTTGTCACCATGCCTGTCACGTTCTAACAAATATGTAAGTGCGAAAGGGACGCGCATAGTGATAGGCGATAAAAATGGAAATTTTGAAGCTGCACTAAGAAGGCCTTTAAGCCAACAGGAGTGGTCATTTCTCCATACAAACTCGACTGTTTTCTTTGTGTGTTTTGATGCTAGAGCAATGATTTTTTCAACACAGATTAATATTATCATTGTCTGTGTCGGACCGTTTTGCTTTTTTTGATATTTTTGTTTTTAAGGCGCTAGAGCCCTTCAAAAATGGCCAAAATGGCCTCATTGACTATACCGCAATGAGAGGCGTTGTATTCAAAACTGATATCAATTAGCCAAAAAAGCAAAACGGTCCGACACAGATAAAATCATAATCATTTAGATTTCCAAATTTGGTTACGATTGGTTAAGTTTTGGAGGAGGAAACAGTCGAGTACGAAACCTCGATTTTTGACATTTTTACGCAGGATTTTTCGCCTTGTCCTTATCGCACTAGTTTTACGAGCAGCTTCCGTTAGCGGGACGGGTATATTTACCTAAAATATTTAAAACTCTGCTCCTGTTTCGTCTTAAATCCCAAAAAGTGAAAAAGTCTCTGATATTTGTTGATACCTTGCATTTTTAACATTCCGATACTTTTTCTTTTCCTTCATACGATTTCTTCTATCTTTTATACGTTTAGCTAGCATCTTGACCTTGGAACCTATCCAGTGATCTTTACCCATAAGATCATCAAGTTTAATGGCGGATTTATCCGTCATATCATCCTCCATAGGGTCTTTGTTATCATACTCATCGTCATACATGTCATTCCAAAATATACTGCCGCCGTCAGCACTCCTTTTTACAACAGTCCTGTTGGATTCTTTGTTTTTGCCTTCAATGTTGGATGTGTTTGATATATTGTTATTTTCTACAGTTGCGTTTGCATGTTTATCTGCAATATGATAAATAATATTTTTTTTCTACACTTATTGAAGATTAAACTTTTAAATGGCGAAAGTACAACCTCAAAGTCTTACTAACTAAAGTTGAAATTGTTAAAATTAAAGGCAATGGTAGAAAAGATAACCTATAGTTAGACCGTAAAAAGTCTGCAGCGATTTTGATAGCCCACGCAGTGCAAGTGTCATTTTAAAGGTCAAACTTCTATGAAATTATGACGTATAAATAACACTTACACTGCGTGGGCTATCAAATCCGCTGCAGACTTTTTATTGGTGCGACTATATTTATTTTAGTCGCGTTTCCCCTGAACTATGTAGCACCATTCTTAGTGCCCGTGACGCCCTTAGATATATACCAATGGCTTAAATAGTAAAAGAAATAAAAATTAGTATGATTATATAGCTCATTTATTTTTCAATAAAGGAAATCATAATATTATTTATTACCAAATGAAAAATTATACAGGATAAAAATGTTATTTGTAACAAAAGGTAGCCGTACTTATTAAGGCAATATTTTTATTCAAATTAGATTCTAACAGGACACTTTATGAAGGTCAAGAATTGTAGAAAAAATTATAAACACTGTAAATTTACTGCCATCTTTCGACAGAACATAAAACTGTTAGAACGCCATTTGACTTTGATCCTTTCTTTCACTGATATGTGTTTATTTATTAAATATTAATATTGACGCCATCTACTCGACTATACGCCAAAGGTATGGTGCAATGTTTTCGAGCGATGGCGCCATAACCTTCAGCCTATGCTTTAGTTTAGTAGATGGCGTTAATATTATTATTTAACAAGTTAACTCAAATCAGTGAAAGAATAAGGATCAAAGTCAAACGGCGTTCAAACAGTTTTAATCTTCTGTCGGAAGATGGCAGTAAATTACCTGTAGCTACCATGATAGTAACTCTCTACTTCAAATTCTCTTAGCCTATCCTCCTACGTCCTGAGTTTCTTTAAAAAGAACATATTAAAATCGAATTTTGAACTATACAATGGAATCAAGAAGGTTCTAAATTCAAGACTGCAAAAATGACTCTGAAAGAATAAGGATCAAAGTCAAACGGCGTTCAACCAGTTTTAATCTTCTGTCGGAAGATGGCAGTAAATTACCTGTAGCTACCATGATAGTAACTCTCTACTTCAAATTCTCTTAGCCTATCCTCCTACGTCCTGAGTTTCTTTAAAAAGAACATATTAAAATCGAATTTTGAACTATACAATGGAATCAAGAAGGTTCTAAATTCAAGACTGCAAAAATGACTCTGGGTCTTAGGAGACTATACTGAATAGGTATCGATGCATTTATTCTCGTCGGCAACCCCGGGACTCACGCACAGACAGGCTATGTGGTAGTGACGGCTCTGTACGTAGGACCCTGGTATACAGCCCGCCAAGTCCTCTGAAAATAATAAATCGTAAAACATTTATTTTTCGTGACAAACTAGTATAACATAAGTACAAAAGTAACATAATAAGGTTATATAGACATACATAATTACATCCCCCTCGCGTCCCTCAAATTCGGTGTACTCGACTGCGATCGCCAACCCGCCTGCCAAGCGTGGCGTTATGGCATTCACCCCCCATAAGGGGGAGGCCTATGTTCAGCAGTGGACGTCTTATGGCTGAGATGATGATGATGATGATGATGACATAATTACATATTGTTTACCAAGAAATGGGCTCGCTTCAGCATAATGCTGACCCGAGCGTCGGCGCTGATCTTCCGGCGTGTCCATTTTTGTGGGCCACGATCGCCGAGAAAGTGTGGCTAAATAAATAACTGCATTCCCGTAGTGCATTCTCAAAGTGTTCAATCGTAAGGGTAGGTAGCCGCTAAACCCATATTTGCTCTCCGATACCTAATAGCTTAAGTTAAAAATCTTTTGTAAGAGCTAGCTTTACCTATTTTTATTATAACGTACGTAAGGCCCTTAAGGCACCGGGTATTTATTCTCCTTTTGGTCACAATAAACGTAGTAACTATATTGTTGTTTTTTTTCCCTTACCATCTTTTAATTTAAAAGCTACCCAAAAATAATAATTGTAACAGTGGGTGGGGAGGTTTTGGGATTATACTGAGCAGCTTTTACTATGAGACCAACCCCGAAATTGCGAAAGAACGTCTAGCAGCGTTTTATTATTCTATTATTTATTATTCAAAGCCCACTGCTGGGCGAAGGCCTCCCCCCTCTTCCTCCACTCGTCTCTATTTAGTGCAATATCTGGCCAGCCTCTCAAGAAGGAGTCCAAGTTATCCCGCCATCGCCGACGAGACCTGTTGGCTCCCCGGTTAGACTCGTGGGGCTCCCACTCTGTGGTTAACTTGGCCCACAAGTCGTCCGGCATTCGGCAGACATGACCAGCCCAGTCCCATTTTAACTTGGCCGCTTTCCGAGCTACGTCCATTATTCGAGTCTTAGAGCGCAGCGTGGTGTTTCGGACTCGATCCCTTAATTTTACACCTAATATGCTGCGCTCCATAGCTCTCTGATTATAAAAAAAATTGTTAAAATAACTTACGTGGGTCATACTTCGGTGGAGGCAGAAGGCACTCACTATAGTCAATGCTTAGAATTAAAAGGAGCCCCTGAAATAAGTATAGTTTAGTTCATTTATTTTTCAATACAAGTTTTATAGTTCATGTAAAAGTATACCTACAAAAGCAATACTTACTTACAAAAGCAATTAGTGTTATTATTTAGTGTTATACAAAATAAGCAGCATAGGATGTTAAGCGGGCGAGGTATTCCAAATGAACTTGAAGCGACGTTATTGTCAAGAGAATAAGAGCGTGTCAAGATCATTTTGAACACCTAGCGCGCTTAGCGGCTTCTGCTGCTGACTGTAATAATAGAAACTTCAAATATAATAATTACAATCAAAAATGTATTGTATCTTAGAATGAACTTTAAAGTGTACTAAAAATAAAAACAATCTTACCAAAATAAAAACCTGCAGGTATTTCATCTTTTACCAACTGTTTTCAGCTAAATCGGTACTTGGAAACTATGGCTAGCAAACATCGTATTTAGCTTATATAGGTATTTGTGGAATTTTGTGGGTTGCCAATGAAATAAACCCGTAACTTTTAAGAAAAATATGAAAGTCCTTTGCGGATTTCGAATCCAAAGTCATTTCCGCGGCCTTAATAAGAAACGTGGGCGCGAAGAGTAAGTAATCTCATAGAAAATTTGAATTTCGCGCACCCAGCGAAGGCCAAAGGCCGAGCTCCGCGTAGGGCCCAGGCAGGTAAGGCTCGGAGCGTCCCATACGATTTGCCAAGCACGAGAGGCCGAAGGCCGAGCTGCGAAAAATGAAGTGCTCGAATGCGGATCTTTTCGTCCTAGCAAAATTACAACTTCATTTCTTTTGCCTTTGGAAAACAAACTAGGTACTACACAAAAACAACTGCACCAACAATAAAACAACAACACGCACTTCGCGGGGCCCTCGGGCAACCAAGTTGGGAATTCTACACCGTGTTTTTTTTTGATTTCCGTTAATTTCAAGGGTGCATTCCTGGGCTTAAATCAAGTAACTTTCTCAAAGATACCGATATTCTAATTAACTCCATTTCGGAGATAATCAATAATCTATTTTTTGCCTATAACGCCTCTACAAGCGTGTACACTTGCCTTAGGGTCGGTTTACATATTGATTGGTGTTTAGAATGAGTTCATACATTTGCTACTAAACTTAAGTAAAATCTCGGTCGATCGATGTTCGACATAACATTGATGTCACAGATTTCAATTGTTTGGTTGAGTTAAATGTAATGCCCGTGTTACAACAACGCTATATGCTACATTTAATTACTTTTTAAACTTATATTTTTTTACAAAAAAAGCAAAAAAATGTTTTTTTTTTTTGAGAATTAACTATGCCATTTAGTTCTCTTAAACGTACTTAACCATACCCCGAAATTAACGGAATTCAATAAAAACACGGTGTATAGTGTAAGTACCTATTGAACAACCAATTTAGCTAGGACCCTGAGCGCCACTTGCACCATCGCAAAAACCTGGGGTTAACCGGTTAAACCGTTAACTCAGTGTCAAATTGTACTGGTAACCATGGTAACTCCAGGTTTAACCGGTTAACCCCGGGTTATTAGGATGGTGCAAGTGGCTCTAAATGGCGCAACAAATACGCTTGGAGACGAACAAACATACAACTAGCTAGGTATTATTCTACTGATACTGACAAAACATGTTTGCGATACAATAAAGTTGGTCAAACCAAATTGTCCGTAAATAAGAACAATAAAAACTATACTCATCCTTTTCTTTTGGGTGATAGTACTAGTGTACGACAAAGATAGTATGATTCTCTCTGTCTTTGTTTGAAATGAGACAGTCTTTTGACAAACTATAGTTATATATATGAGTTTTTCATTAATTCCAGTAATATTCTGGCAACACTGAGTTTAAGCAAACAAAATCGATTAAGCTTGACGGTCTTGAGTATGGTGTTAAAATAAATAAATCGATAAAACCAGTCATTAAAATGAAATAATAGCAAATAATAACATTGCATAGAGGATTGGTTAGTCACAGACTAAATTAAATATGTTCCTTTTGACGGGGTTTTAGAATAAGAATAATATTTATTGGAAAGAAAAAACTTTGTACCTACAAATATCAATATCCTGTGGTCCCAAATTAGAATTTTTTTAAACCATCAACTAATGGGTTCCCAACAAACAATTAAGCGACACTTAGCACTTATTTTATCACCTAAAGACATAGAACGGCTGTAGAATAGTTATATATTCTAAGCTTACAGGCTCTGGTGACATCAGGGTCTTTAAGAGGTCCATGTATAGCTTTAAGATCCACAGTAGCCGTTTTGGCCGCTACAATGCATCTTAAGCCGCTAGTGTTATAGCTCAAAGTGAATTCTACCACCTTAATATCTATATGAGTAATAAGTAGCTGCAATTTTCACTTAAGGTTCTAAACAGGCGATAAAAAGTCTTTTATAGCTCCGTGTATCATAATCGCTACTTAACTCTCTTGTATCACTTACAGTCGAAAAGAGAAGTTATGAGTTACCGTTATCGATCATGTAGTCGCAGACGAGCGTTATTCAATACCTTAGTACATCTTATACTGTTATTAGAGTCTTACTTAGAACCTAAGCCTATAGCGCCATGTTAAGATGACCGATGAATCAATAAGCAAAACAAAAACTATTCATTAGAACGTAAATACTTCATAAAAATCGATACTTTTACTCAATATTGACTTAATGTTAGTATTGTTATATTTAAAACCGGACTTCACGTATATTGAGTAATTTTTCGATAATTAAATACGGTGGACCACAAATAAAAAAATATTATATTCAGATAAATATGCAAAGGATCAGAGGCCCATTAAAATTTTGTTAGTAATACATATAGTTTTTGACAGTGTAATTAATTTCGCCATCATAAATCCGCAGATAACTCCTGCATCAGTGAACTGAAATAATTATTTGCTTTTAATTATCCGCCATTACATTTCACTTCAAGCTGTCACAGAGCAAGCTTACGAATAATAATACAAAATGGAAACATCTGCAACCAAAGCAGATAGGGCTAAGGAAAATATGTGCAATTACCTTCTTGAGTGTTACAAATATTGACTTTAAATGCTAATATACCATCTAAAGCTGAAAGTATCATCTATATGGCCCTACACTACTACTCAAATAGTTAGTATTCGCTTATTTGGCACCCTTTTAAATCCTAAGTACGTAATCAACGCTATTACAACACTACTTTAGCGCTCTTCTACTACAACAGTTTGTAGTCACCTATATGCAACCCATCTAGCTCCTAAAGAATTAATTAAAACTATTGTAGCTCCACTATACCGCTCTTATGTCTCTTTTTTTAACCGCTAACCCTACTGTAGCACTGTTATAAATATTATGGTGATAAAATTTGTGCCCAATCCGGGGTTAAAACGGGGTTATAGCCGGCTATAACTCCTATTTTTAGAGTACTAACAACACCTAAAGAGTAAATAGGCGCTTATATAAATCTCTTCTAACCCTTAAATTTAGCGCCTAATGTTAGTTGGGTTATTTAGGACTCGGAATCATGAGTACTATTGAATGAGAAAAAATGTGTCCCCAGTTTTTCATACAAATTTTGGGTGTCAGTTTTGTGACGGTCCATACAAAATGTATGTGAAAATGCGTCACAAAACTGATTTTTTTGGGACACATCTTTTTTCTTTTTACATCAATAGTCCTCGTGATTTTGAGTAGGAATAACCCTAAAGTTGATAAATTTTAGAAAGAATGGAAATGGTACACTTTTAAGTGAAAATGCCCTTACCAACTCGGTAAAGGGGGGGTACAATGAGTTTCGAGTGTTTCGTTCCAATAAATATTATTTTAAATGTAATATTCTATGTTTTTAGTTAAAATTTTCTACAAATCTGTGAAATACGTAATGTTTTCTTTTTCTATAGCTTTTTTCGGTTTGCGTAGTGGGGCAGTGTGAGCATAGTCCACATTGTCCACAACTACAAACTACTATCTTATTCAATTAGATTAGGACTCGGAATCATATATGAGTACTATTGAATGAGAAAAAAAGTGTCCCCAGTTTTTCATAAAAATTTTGGGTGTCAGTTTTGTGACGGTCCATACAAAATGTATGTGAAAATGCGTCACAAAACTGATTTTTTTGGGACACGTCTTTTTTCTTTTTAAATCAAAAGTCCTCGTAATTTTGAGTAGAAATTACCCTAAAGTTAATGAATTTTAGAAAGAAAGGAAATGGTACACTTTTAAGTGAAAATGCCCTTACCAACCCGGTAAAGGGGGGGGGGGTAATGAGTTTCGAGTGTTTCGTTCCAATAAATATTATTTTAAATGTAATATTCTGTGTTTTGTGTATGTTAAGTGTATGGACCCGGGTATGTCCTTAAACTACGTCCAAGACCACCGGTGGACGGGCAGCAGCGTCCCTCAAATTCGGTGTACTCGACTGCGATCGCCAACCCGCCTGCCAAGCGTGGCGATTCACCCCCCATCCGGCACGTATGGAGGTGCAAGGGGGAGGCCTATGTTCAGCAGTGGATGTCTTATGGCTGAGATGATGATGATGATGTTTCTATGTTTTTAATTAAAATCTTATACAAAACTGTGAAATACGTAATGTTTTCTTTTTCTATCCTCTAGCCGCCCAGAGACCTATAAAAGGTCTCCTGTTCCATTCTAATTTGAACTTTGTGTTGACAAAATAAAATTTCATTTTGTTTGGCAAGGTTTGACGTATGGGCGGCTAGAGGCTATAGCTTTTTTTCGGTTTGGGTAGTGGGGCAGTGTGAGCATAGTCCACAACTACAAACTACTATCTTATTCAATAAGATAAACACTGAAACTGTTAGTAGCAATACAAATAAATTATAATAACTTCGGAAGCGGGGTAATTTTGTAAATGGCAAATACTTATTGCTGTTTAGGGTTCCAATACTAAAAAGTGCGGAACCCTCGGTGGGCGTGTCCGACTCGTATTTGTCTACACTGAGAGAAAAGTAGTAGTAGTAGTAGTAGTAGTAATCACTTTATTGTACACAACACAGGTTTACAAAAATAAATTACAGTAATGGAAGTACAAAGGCGAACTTATCCCTATAAGGGATCTCTTCCAGCTAACCTTCGATTAGATGAGAGGAAAACTCCAGTCAGGTCAGATAGACAAACTTACGGGATGTACAGTAATATTTAGAAAAAGTAAACTAACGTATTGTCAACTCATAAAATACATAAATAATATTATCGAATAAAATACATAAAATACATACATAAAAGTACCACAAAAACACACTTAGAATTACAAAAATAAACTTAATTCGGGGACAAGGAGAGTCTAACTAATAGGAACAAATTGACTCTCCTAACTGCGATATCTGTGGATCAGTAGAAGATGTCTATCACATACTTGTAGAGTGTAGTAGAAATCGCGCCCTTAGGGAGGCGCTCATAACTTCGGCCAATCTAATGCCATATGACATCGGTGCCTTCATACACATTCTTAGTGACCCAATATCGGACACTGCACAATTGGTATATAGATTGGCTGAAGCTATCCTTAACAAATAAATTCTAATTATTTTTATTTTAAATGTCCACTTATGTACACTTATTTCTGAAGATATAAGAAGCGGCTTTATAGGGCCGATATGTACAAATGTATAAAGGTCCTATCAAGTAATAAATAAAAATAAAAATATTTGACTTTTGCAATTTCTATTAGTTCTTGCAATTTCTATTAACTGTTTGTTGAAATTATATTTGGGATTACTGAGCTGTTTGTAGAAATAAATAAACTTTACAGAAATAGTGAAACGTCCATAATTATTACTAAAACTTCATTTTTTCCCCCAGTACAGAACTGTTTTTTAATTCCTGGTGATGATTTTTCTCTCAGTGTAGTTTTTTAGGGTTCCATACCCAAAGGGTAAAACGGGACCCTATTACTAAGACTTCGCTGTCCGTCCGTCCGTCCGTCCGTCCATCTGTCACCAGGCTGTATCTCACGAACCGTGATATCTAGACAGTTGAAATTTTCACAGATGATGTATTTCTGTTGCCGCTATAACAAAAAATACTAAAAACAGAATAAAATAAAGATTTAAATGGGACTCCCATACAACAAACGTGATTTTTGACCAAAGTTAAGCAACGTCGGGCGTGGTCAGTACTTGGATGGGTGACCGTTTTTTTTTGCTTTTTTCCCGTTTTTTTTTTGCATTATGGTACGGAACCCTTCGTGCGCGAGTCCAACTCGCACTCGCCCGGTTTTTTTATAGATAGGCATTTGCAATTCAATAATTACCCTGCTTTTGAAACTATCCCGACTTTACTAACAAATATATTTGCCCGACTATATTAAATCTCATAAAACCATCTCATTAAATATATGACGTTATCTATGAAAAGGGACCTTATTGTCGATGGCTCTTACGCCATTATTATCGATGCTACGCTCGGAGTAATTAACAATGGAGCCGCCATTAACAGGCGTTCCCCTCTGTCGAAAATAGGCGGCCAATGGTCAACCACATGTCAACCATATGTATGGACTGACGTTTATATGACATGACGTACTATACATTTGATGTGCCCCTCCCCCGCAAAAAACAGCAGACTATTTTGTACCGAAAATTTTAGACATGGCGTCTCCAAAGATGCTACGATATAAATACAATGTCGCGCGACTTTGTGCGGCGTAAGTGCCATCGACAATAAGGTCCCTTTTCGTAGATAATGCCCCATATTTCTTACTTGTTACTACGTACGATTCGTTAACATCTTTTGCATAAGTCGTGGATGTGACATTTTCTACCGGTTCTTCGAAAGACAATAGAGCTCTAGACCTGTAGCCTATATTCTCCACTCTCTTTGAATCAATGGAATTTTCAATAGATCTAGTATCATTCATTCCTTTTTCTGGCAAAGTCTTGTTTCTCGAATAATTCGGATTCAGCATTGTCACAAAATCATAAAGAAACCTACAAGGACATAAGATTAAATTTATAAAAATCCAATTACACAAACGGATAAACCGATTTGGATAGAGTATGTTTAAGAACAACCGCTAGAAAAACTGCTTTTAAATAAATACAATAAAAAAACCGCATCCAAATTGGTTCAGCCGTTTAAGAGCTCTACGGTGCCACAGACACACTAAAGGAGGTTTGAGACGGGGCTCAAAAATACCATTTTAGCAGAGATATGTAAGGCATTGATTACTTTTATCATTTTATTTATTTAATCCTTTATTGCACAATACAAGAAAGTACAAATGGCGGATTTAATGTCATAAGGCATTCTCTACCAGTCAACCGGTGGGCCAAACATAAACTTACAATTGGTGCGGAAGAGAAAATCATTACAGATTTTAAATAAATAATAAATAAATATAGAACTGGGACATCTTACACAAATCAACCCAGGCCCAAACTAAGAAAAGCTTGTACTATGGCTGCTAAGCGACAGCATACATACTTATACAGGTTGTTTGGTACATCGTTTGCCAAATTAAAACGACAGATAGCTTGAGTCATTTGCTATCTTCTCATGCCTAGAAAAACAAAATTGGCCATGGTTTCTTTTACTACTACGCAAGTAAAAATCAGAAATTTACGAAAAACTGGCATAGAAGTGAAAAAAAAATGTGCGCCAAATTAAAAATGTCTAGGACTGAGAAGAAAGCAAATGACTTAACCTATCTGCCGTTTTAATTTGGCAAACGATGTACCAAACACCCTGTATACATAGAAAAGACCCATGACTCAGGAACAAATATTTGTGTTCATCACACAAATAAATGCCCTTACTGTTCGAACCCGGGACCGTCGGCTTCAAAGGGCAGGGTCACTACACTCACTACCCACAGTACCCACTAGGCCAGACCGGTCGTAATAAATACTACTTAGGGATCATCCATTAATTACGTCACACGAATTTCTAGGTTTTTTGACCCCTCCCGCCTCCTTGTCACACTTGGTGACATTTTGCAAATCCCTCCCCACCTGGTGTGACGTCACATTTTAGGCAATTTTATTTTCAACGAAATCGGCAATACTAACTCGGCGTTATTTTTTTTTATAAAATAAATATATTTGGTAAAAGAAATATTAACAATTTTATAACACAAAACCAATTAGGAACGAAAATTACCTACTTCCAAAACCTCATTATTTAAATGTACAGCGAATAAAAAAATATAAATTAATTTTCGGTTACTGAGTGATGAAGTTAAAATGACGTCACAATGTTTGTGACTTCCCCCTCCCCCATGTAACAACATGTCACATTTTCATGACCTCCTCCCACCCCCTAAACGTGTGACGTACTTAATGGATGACCCCTTACTACAAATTACTTTTTCACCACACCAGCTCGGAAAGGCTTACTTTGCACTTCAAAAACTGATAGCAAAGTTGCATTTTATTCACATGTGAGACAAAGTAATCAAATGCAAATTTTGAGTTGGTTTCTTATGTTTGCTGGTAGAAATGACTTTAAAATGATGATTTTGGATGATAAATATTTAATAACATTCATTTAGATTTGATTTGGTTTGATTTTGTTTAATATTGTACATTTAATATGTATTTGCTTCAGGTTGGTGTGGTGAAAAATTTTGTGTTTCTCTCGGGGGCAAATTTTGTTTAACCCTCGTGCTTTGAAACCCTCGCTACGCTCAAGATTCCATTTTTCGAACCACTCGCTACGCTCGTGGTTCAATTTTGGAATCTTTCGCTTGCTCGGGTATAAATATTAGCACGAGCGGTTAAACAACAACTTTGCCCCCTTGTAAAACAAATAACTATTATTTTGTCTTTAACTTTACCTGTAACCACTATCGTCCCGATTTGCATCGAAACCAGCCAAAAACATGCAAAGGTCTGCAAGCGTACCAAATACCTCGCCCAGTCCCCATGATGTACTGTTGTTATGTTTGTAAGTACCTTCGTTAATTTTTTTAGCTTTTTGTTCATGGGCAATAGAGTCTATGGTCTCATTAGCTTTATTGGTCGCATTATTAGGTTCATGTTCGCTGTCTCTGATATCACTTATATATTTCACGTTATCCTTTTCAATATATGGTAGTTGATCTGAATTGTTAACATTTGGTCCAATATCACTGGTAGAAATTGCGAGTTCATCATTTGATTCACCAGTTTCTATAGATTTTAATGATCGTCTGTGGCCAGAAAACATTACATTACGTTCTTTGTGCTGTTGATTCGTTTTCGGGTTAGATTTCAACCGAAAAGTAATAGTTGAAATTGTTGAGTTAATGATTTTGTTTAAATTAGACGATTTTGTAGTTTCTGTCTTCTTTATTGTGTGAAAAAATTTCGAGAACGTGTTGCGGTCGAGCTTTTTTGATAATGTATCTGTTTTCGCTTTTGAAGCGCCGTTACTTTTTAACTTTGTCCATAGACCATGTTGATTATCTTAAAAAAAGAAACAGCTTGTCAAAAGAATTACACAAGTATATATTCTTCTTTTAAATTATACGCACCAACGTTGTCAAACCATTCTACTGTTTTGTGTGATTTGTCCGACTGCATTGAATTTGTATTCCCTGGTGCAATATTGTTTCCAATTATATCTTTCTTACTATCCAGGACACCGTAATCGCTGTATGCTTGAGCCATTGCTACTAATTCATTATAATTACCATTGGCTTCTTCTATATCTTCTTTTATTGGTTTACTTTCTCTATGCTTCATGTCATTTATCTTACCTGATTTCATTTTGATAGCTGCGTCAATTAAGTAGTTGATTTCTTCACTATAGCTAGGTGTTGTGGATTTCAAAGGAGTAGTTGTCGAAGTTTTTAATTTAGTCTTTCTTCTTTCGGGAACAACACTTGTATATGATTCCACGTATATCTCCTGGAAACAATAATCCTGCACAGTATTATTATTATTTTATTTCAGATTCAGATTTAGATGATTTATTTATAAACACAAAGTAAAATTTACACGTCAATATCTTAAAACTAGAAAACTATTTTATACAATATAATTTATGACTATTTACACTATACATGGAGTAGGCATATTATATGTATGTAGATAATTTATATGTGAGTGCAACGATCCCTTTGAAGAAACTCGTTTATACTATAGCATCATGCTATACTATATTTATGCTATGGCTAGCATGCTAGGGGAGACCGAGGTGAGTTGTGACAGAAGAGAGTTGTGACATTGTCGATTTTTTGGAATCTAATAACTGCTATTGAGCTCGCAACAGTATGCGTTTGTTAGCTCGCAACTTGAACTAACAAACGCGCGCTATTGCGACCTAGTTTTTAGTTAATAGATTCCAAAAAATCTACAATGTCACAACTCTCCTCTGTCACAACTCACCTCGGTCTCCCCTAATTCAATGAGCATTTTTAAGTTTTTTGGTGAATATGGCATCGCTGGGCGAATTTTGAATGTCCACAGGGACACGGTTATCTCAACCTCGAGCATATTATATCTTCTATCTTATTTCATTACTAGTTCATTATTATTACCTACCAATAAAATATTTTGATTCTAGGGTACTAATCAGGGGTCACTATATTTATTAAAAAAGATATTAAATAACAAAATAAATAAATCATAAATACAGGTACTAATCAGGGGTTATTATGAATTGTATTAGAAATATCAAATTTAAGAAAAATTAAGGAAAGAAAAGAAACTGCGCCATAGTTTATACGACAACAGTTTCAAGAATTTTTAGTCGCTATTGGCGACATGTTTCGGGCCCGTCGGGGGTCCTTCCTCAGGCTCGAGTCAACATGTCGCCAATAGCGACTAAAAATTCAAGTGAGTGAAACCGTTGTCGTACAAACAATTTAAAATATGTCTCACGAAAGTTTAATATCGAAAACTGCGCCATATCTGTTATGGGCACTGAATTATTAAATCGTGAACTTTTGACAACCAAAGTTACCGTATAATGTACGGAGCTGTACCGCATAATGTACGAGTATGTACAGTCGCCATCACGCACTCTAACGCCTTGACAATAAAGGCGTGTTCAGATATTTGTGAGCACCTTGGCCGCTCCGATATATCTGATGGCGACTGTACCTGCAATAGTATGTTAGGCACTTTTCGTAGGCCGCAAAAATGAATGACAACTGTTATGGTTCTACGAATAAGATCGTGTCAGATATTTTTGCAGCCTTAGGGGTCATCCATTAATTACGTCACACCTTTAGGGGGTGAGAGGAGGTCAAGAAAATGTGACATGTTGTTACCTGGGGGAGGGGGAAGTCACAAACATTGTGACGTCATTTTAACTTCATCACTATTCATCACTTTCATCAGTAACCGAAAATTAATTTACATTTTTTTATTCGCTGTACATTTAAATAATGAGGTTTTGGAAGTAGGTAATTTTCGTTCCTAATTGGTTTTGTGTTATAAAATTGTTAATATTTCTTTTGCCAAATATATGTTTTTATAAAAAAAATAACGCCGAGTTAGTATTGCCGATTTCGTTGAAAATAAAATTGCCTAAAATGTGACGTCACACCAGGTGGGGAGGGATTTGCAAAATGTGACCAAGTGTGACAAAGAGGGGGGAGGGGTCAAAAAACCTAAAAATTCGTGTGACGTAATTAATGGATCATCCCTTAATTGTGTAACAAATTATATATTGCAGATGACTGTACAGCATCATCTCCATCAGCTATCGAATTCAAAGCACGATTTTTAAGTTTTTACTCATCTTAAATGTATTCGTCCTTACTTGTCCTATCATGTAAACAAATACTTCTCGAAGACATTACGACACTTTTCTCTGGAGTTATACAATAAACATCACTTAGAATACTTTTATGTACTTAAAGAAACTTACAAAGTATTATTGAAATCAACCAAATAACCACTAACTATATAGTTTCTTATAAGATTTTCATCAATAAACGCAGCTGAACGAACGGATCACCTAAAAAATATGTGACATTACGATGTCTAGATTGTCTATGAATCATATTGTTGGAATGACATTTTGACGTCACGTTTGTTTACATGATAAGACACGTAAGAATGAATTTACACAATGAATCTTTGTTACAAACACAACAATACAATGAATCTTTGTTTGTTGTGTTTGTTTGTGTGTGTTTGTTTGTTGTGTTTGTTTGTGTGTGTTTGTTTGTTGTTGTTTGTGTTGAATGTTTGTTGTTTGTTATGTTGTTTGTTTGTTTGATCGTCAAACCAATTTTGTCAGTCAGTAAGAACCAGCCGGCCTAGCCAAGGTTACGATCGCTATCACTTCGACAACGAAAAGCTTTACGTCTCTCTATCACTCTTCCATATTAGTGCGACAGTGACAGTTGCGTTTCGATCGCTACGGAGCGTAAGCGATTGGCATCTTAGCTACGTGGCCAGGAAAACTATACTCGTCCTTTTCTTTTGGGTGCTAGTACTAGTGTAAGACAAAGATAGTATAATTCTCTCTGCCTATGATTGAAATGAGACAGTCTTTTGACAAACTCTAACTGACCAATGTTTTGACGCTGGCTGTCCTTTTCTCTCTTTCCCCAGCCTCTTTGGTTTGCTCTTCATAATCTTCTGTTGCGCCCGAGTCGAAGTCATCATCATCATCATGTTGGAGTAATCGACGATGCCGCGTGGCGGGCGATTCTCTAAGAAATATACATGAAATAAAAGATTTTGACCAGAGATATATATAACTCCGTATAAGATAAATAAAGTCTATGAAAAAAACGTGCCTCGGACGGTCAAGAAAAAGTCATTCTCGAATAGATGGCGCCATTACCTTTGGCCTATTTCCGGCTAGATGGCGTTAACGACACCGTTTGGTATTTAACAATTTTAACACATATCAGTGAAAGAACATGGGTCAGAATGGAACAATAAAAATTAAGAATCATTTATCCGTAAACATATTTTGATTAATTTATACATTTTCAATTTTATTTTAAGTTTTAATCGTGTGTCGATAGATGGCAGTAAATGTACCGTGACTACAAAACTGACAATGACAGGACCCCTCTATACTATCTATTCTTTTTGTTTTGACTATTTACAAAATTAGTGGTGGTAATTGCTAGCTCGAAAACAATACAAAAGGTAATCACGACCCATATCCCGGTCGATATAGCGCCGCCTCTTATATTTCGTTTTTTTAGCATTATAGTTCGTTTTTTTTAGCATAAGAAAGAACTCCACAGAAGTAAGCGTACAGTTTTTATCAGGCTCTTTAATTGTTAATAATTATTGAATTATCTAATTGTAGCACGGTCAATACATATAATTTACTTCAAATTATTACCGCTAAAAGTGCCGGATTTGGAACCACAAGCTTACTTCTGCGAAGTTCTTTCTAATGCTAAAAAAAACGAACTATAGAAAGAACTTGAAAGAGGATAAGCGATCTTGACATGTCTTTTAATTGAAAAATGCTTTTTAATAATCAGTAATTGTTACTTTTGAAAGCAGAAGAATATAAATGATTATAATTGTTACTAATATATAATATATTATATAATTGTTACGTATTTGCAGTAACTTATATTTAAAATGTGTTTTTCAATTAAAAGACACATCAAGATTGTTTACCTTATTCCCAATGCTAAAAAAAAACGAACTGTACGTAAGCGAAGAACTCGCGAACGCGACGCGGCGCGGCGCGGCGGGCCCAAGGCGTTCGCGTTCGCAACGAGATCGCCCACGTAGGACACTTCTATAGGTATCAAAGGATTGATTCACCCTGCGCCGCATCGCTTCGGTTCGCGTTCGCGTGTTGTTCGCCTACGTAGTACGCTGCGTAAGTCTAGTGAAACTAAGGGGCTGTCCATAAATTACGTCATCGAATTTTGACGATTTTTGACCCCCGTCCCTAAAATCATCCAAAAATCATGCTTCGAATGACCCCGTTTCCTCCTACGTCATGCTACCATCATCCGGTGTCCAGACCCCTTCCCCCCTAATTTGAAATGACGTAATTTAAGCCCCCCTAAGCGTGAATCATTCAAAACTGTTAAAATTATACCTGCTTAATAACGTCTCCAGCCAATGCGTATACTTGTTGTAGCGTTTAATTTTATCCTTCCCTGTCTTCAAATCTTCAGTTTTGTATAATTTAAAGGGAACATTATTATGTTCTTTATCATTGGCTTCACGTTCATGGTGTAGTTTTTCTTCCTTAATGTGAGACTGTTAAATTTTACATTTATATAGCACACAATAGCGTAAGCGCCAATTGCTATAAGGTACCTTTTTCCGTGGAACGTCACATATCTTTACTATTTCATATCTAACAAATCTCTGACAGCCGTATTCGAACAATGAGATACGTCAAATACTAGATATTGAAACGATATGGATTAGATATGTCAGTGTCAAACAAGTGTCAAAATTTACATTTCTACAAACAAAAACGTCACTTTTGACACTTGTTTGACACTGACATATCTAATCCATACCGTTTCAATATCTAGTATTTGACGTATCTCATTGTTCGAATACGGCTGTCAGAGATTTGTTAGATATGAAATAGTAAAGATATGTGACGTTCCACGGAAAAAGGTACCTTATAGCGATTGGCGCTTACGCTATTATTAACGCCGCTCCAAAAGCTGAGAAGGGGGCTACAAGGCCAGGGGCTTAGGGCGGCAAAGACTGCAAATCCGCCACTGAAGCACCCTGTATAATTGTATAGGCTGCATTGGGGTAAATGCGAAGGCGGGGTAATTTCGAAACAGGCAAATATCTACTAAAACTAGAAACACTTTCTACTGTAGCAACAGTACGCAAGATGCCATGTAAGCGTTGCAGCGGCGTAAGCGTTGCTAAAGTATGAAGTGTTTCTAGTTTAGTAGATATTTGCCAGTTTCTAAATTACCCCGCCTTCGCATTTACCCCAATGCACCCTATCTAGTTATTTGTAACTTACTTTTTCTTTCTCCAAATCAGACCCGCCAGAGTTTCCTTTATTCTTCAAAATATCTATCGCAGTTTTCGAATCGTCACCCAGTGGATAGTTATTAAAATTTCCTTTTTTTAAAGGTGTCTCACTGTGTTTCTTAGGGCCCGAGAAAATTCTAAGGGACCTCTTCAATCGTGCGTTGGGGTCACTTGAGTCGATGTTGCCCCGCTTGGTGTTTGCGAAGCCTTTCTTTAGGTTTTTGATCTGTATGTCGGTCTTTAACAGTTTCCTATAAAAATCTGTAACAAAACAAACAATCTAGCAATTGGGTCGATCAACTATTTCTTGTTGTTATTCTGTCCCATCAGCCAGGAGACAATAGCAGCTTAGTTTGTTGGAAGAACTGCTGTACCATGTTCTACAAACGTGCTTAGTAGGTGTCCCATAATAAGGCCTTATAACTACCAACAAATTCATGTTTGGTTCATTTAAATACGAAAAAACTAGTATTTTAGGAGTGATCCAGGAGACCGTAACCATGGCAACTAGTGACAAGAAAAAGTTGATTCACCCAATTACAGATGTAGTGCATAATTATTTTCCTTCGTTTTTTCACGTATTTTTGCTATTTCAATCAGTCACGGTACAAAAAGTACTGAGGTTGACTGAAGTAGCATGACAAATACGAACGTTTCCGAGAAAATACGATGGCAAACAAATATGCACTACATTTCATCTGTAGGTATAATTATGTCCTTGTCTAAACGTGAGGATATAAGATCACATTTGACTGTGTATTTCCATTTGTCTCCGCCGCGCCGGGCACGGATAGGAATAGGTGCATGCAGGGGCCCATTTCTCGACCGATATTAGTCTAATATTATTAGTGTGTTGCCATGGCAACCAATACTACTTGACAGTTTGTGGACTAATAATATTAGTCTAATATCTTTCGAGAAATGGGCCCCAGTGTGTTGTCATGGTAACCCTTACGATTTAAAATTAACAGCATGGAGTTACACAATGTTCTCAACTGCATAGTCGTGCCTCCGAATAACTCTCGCCGGCGACCATACCTACAGCTGTGGGACGGTACAGGACCGCGCGCAACCGCTGCGCGTCGCAACTCGCCGCTGTGCGACATGATCAACTCACTCAACGGGCTCCTGCGCACGAATCCACAAGTGGATATTTTCATAGATAAGTGGCCTAAACTAATGTCCAGGTGCCTCGCTTATTGTGAGAGTGAATGAATAGATGATGAATGGAAAACTTGTAATGTGAGATTTTATTGTTATAATTGTATACTTAATTTTTAATGATGTTATAATGTGGTTAAGTTTTTTTTAAATTCTATTGATATAATTGTATAACTTGTATAAGTAGTAGCAAGTGTAATTGGTATAAGTATTACTGTAACCGTTCTTGTGATATTAATAATAAATAAATAAATAAATAAATAAATTGACAGTTCGTGAACTAATAATATTAGTCTAATACCGTTTAAGAAATATATGGGCCTAGTACTAACCTCTTAAGTTGTGGCTGCTGTAGCCCTCGTTAACCTTGATCGGATCTAGTATGCTTGACAGATCTGGTGACAAGTATTCAGGATAGTCTTCACCCTGCGGACAAAGTTAATTTAGGGTAATTCGCCAGTAACTGGCCACTTTTAGTAACTGGCCGCCTTATTCAAAAATGAATTTTATTTATAGGTAAATAGAATTAATTCAATTTTAGGGTTCCGTACCCAAAGGGTAAAACCCTATTACTAAGACTCCGCTGTCCGTCCGTCCGTCCGTCTGTCACCAGGCTGTATCTCACGAACCGTGATAACTAGCTAGGCAGTTAAAATTTTCACAGATCATGTATTTCTGTTGCCGCTATAACAACAAATACCAAAAAGTACGGAACCCTCGGTGGGCGAGTCCGACTCGCACTTGTCCGGTTTTTTAGTTTAGAAAAATTAATTCTATTTACCTATAAATAAAATTCATTTTAGAACAAGGTGGCCAGTTATTGAAACCTTATACTAAAATGAATTCTGTTTATAGGTGAATAGAATTCATTTTTAGGTTAGGTAGGTATTAGTACAGTCGCCATCACATATATCGGAGCGGCCAAGGTGCTCACAAATATCTGAACACGCCTCTATTGTCAAGGGGTTAGAGCGCGTGTTCAGATATTGTGAACACCTTGGCCGCTCCTATATATCTGATGGCGACTGTACGAGTATGTCAGTTATGAGCATAACTAAAATTAACCTTAAAACCATTCAACCTTTCTTCCTCGTGTTATCCCGGCATTTTGCCACGGCTCATGGGAGCCTGGGGTCCGCTTGACAACTAATCCCAAGAGTTGACATAGGCACTAGTTTTTAAGAAAGCGACTGCCCGCACCGGACGGGAAACTAGACCTTATTGGGGTTAGTCCGGTTTCCTCACGGTGTTTTCCTTCACCGAAAAACAATATCAAATGATGTTTCGTACATATTAGTTGAAAATTTCACAGGTGATGTGATGTATTTCTGGTGCCGCTATAACAACAAATACTAAAAACAGAATAAAATAAATATTTAAGTTAGGCTCCCATACAACAATCTGCTTAATGTTAAGGAACCCTTCGTGCGCGAGTCCGACTCGCACTTGGCCGGTTTTTTTAACCTTCTAATACAACGGTTGCATAAAACACTATTGATAAACTAGTAGTATTCAAAATCGATTTGTAATACTGTAAACTAAAGGGGCCCACTGATTAACAGTCCACCGGACAGTATCGGTCTGTCAGTTAGAACCAAATTTTGACAGTACCGAACAACTGACAGGCCGATACCGTCCGGCGGACTGTTTAGTCAGTGGGCACCTTTAGGACGTACAATGTGTTAGAGCCAGACCAAGATAATTCTGCAACGATTGTGCAAGATGTTATTTTAAAAACTTCTATGAAATTATGACGCATAAATGACACTTATTATTATTTTATTCAAACTTTATTGAACAGTAAAAATTTTACAAAAGGCGAACTTAATGCCAGAAGGCATTCTCTACCAATTGCACAGCGTGTGCTATCAAAATCGTTACAGCCGGCCTAGCCAAGGTTACAATCGCTATCGCTTCGACAACGAAAAGCTTTATGTCTCTCTATCACTCTTCCATATTAGTGCGACAGTGACAGTTGCGTTTCGATCGCTTCGGAGCGTGAGCGATTGGCATCTTGGCTACGCGGCCAGCTCTAATCATTACACAAAAAAATGTATATTAAACCACACTTAACCCTCTCCATCTTCACATAAAAACCGTTTAATAATTAACCCTACGAGCGTCGTTAGGGCTCGGTGGGCGGCTACGTGCATAAATACAGCGCAGGTGGCGGCCTTGAGTTATATGCGCTTTATTTTGCTAAAGTGTTTACTAATACGCTAGGTAACACAAAAAACAGCGGATTCACATTTATTTTTAAATGGGTCAAAATATAATATATTTATTTATACGAAAGGTTAATGGTATATAAATAATCATACAAAAGTAACTTAAATATATCTAAATATTAAAATATTTTCATCTAAAAGACCTCCGCGGGCTGTACCGGGTGCAAAGGTGCCCATGATACTTGCCGCGTTACCACGTTGAATAGCGATGGCCAGCCTTTGCACCAGGTACGAACCCGCGCGAGCACCAGAGGTCCTCTCCCTGTTTCTACCTCCCTCCTACATATTTAAATTAGATTGTAATAAAATTATTTAGAAAAAAAATGCTTTAATGCAATTAGTTAAGGATATTTACTGATCAGATTAGCTAAAGTAAGTGCAAAAATATACATTAATAACCGAGATACCGAAATTGAATACCGGTTAATATTGTATGAAAAATATACCGATATTCGGACCCTGATTCGGAGTGATCGTGTTTAAGAGCCAACAGGAGTGGTCATTTCTCCATACAAACGTACTCGACTGTTTCCTCCGTAGGTTTTAATTTAATGCTAGAGCAATGATTTTTTTCAACATAGATTAATATTGTCAATATCTGTGTTGGACCGTTTTGCTTTTTTGATATATTTTTTTTAAGGCGGTAGAGCGCTTCAAAAATGGCCAAAATGGCCTTCATTTACTATGCCGCAATGAGAGGCGTAGTATTCAAAACTTTTATCAATTAGCCAAAAAAGCAAAACGGTCAGACACAGATAATTTCATAATCATTTAGATTTCCAAATTTGGTTACGATTGGTTAAGTTTTGGAGGAGGAAACAGTCGAGTACGAAACCTCGAGTTTTGAGATTTTTACGCAGGATTTTTCACCTTGTTCATATCGCACTAGTTTTAGGAGCCGCTTCCGTTAGCGAGACGGGTATATTTACCTAAAATATTTAAAACTCAGCTCCTGTTTCGTCTTAATTTTGGCAAAATTTTTTGGATAATTTTTGTCTCCAAAAGGCCCGTACTGTTTTAAGCTACACTGTGTCATAATTACTGGGCACTCAATTTATTCATTTTCTTGGTACCAGCAACACAACTGATTATCGTTAGACCTTAAACCGTTGTATTAAGGTTCAAAATTGGTGAATTATCTGTGACAACGTTTGTGACCGTATCGTTTCGCGAATTAGTAATTAACTGACAAATAATTGTCAAGTAAATAGCTTTCTTAAAGGCTTTAGCCTATTTAGTGGTGATTTATATACAGGGTGGCCAAAAAATAACTGCATTCCCGTTGCCAGGGAGGTTTTGGGATTATACTGAGCAACTTTTACTATGGGACCAGCCTTGAAATTGCGAAAAAGAAATGTACCCTCCCATAAAAAATGGATCAGCCAAAATGCATGCAACAGCGAATTATTTTCGCGATTCCGGTGTTGGTCCCATAGTAAAATTTGCTCAGTATAATCCCAAAACCTTCCTGGCAACGGGAAAGCACTTATTTTTTGGCCACCCTGTATAAACAACAATTTTGCATGAACCTACTCATGTTGTTACATTTTTATACCGGGTGTGGCCTGTAACACGAGGAAATAATTAAAACATAGATTGTACTCCTCAAACGGTGACACTTTTGTTCAACAACTTTTAAAAATTATGAAGTATTTAGACTTCCTATTATTCATACAAAATAAATATTATCTTCAATGGACGCCATCGCCATGTCATATCATTTGTGATTGACGTTGCTTGTCATGCCTTAAACATAAAAAAAATGAGAGAGGCTGTATCAGGGACACAGCCGCTATGGCTGACGTGAAACGTGGTATGGACCGCCAATGCGAAGGCCGAAGGCCGAGCTCCGCGTAGGGCCGAAGGCCCGAAGCGTCCAGGATTTAAGTGCTTTAACATAGAACAATAGTACAAGTGTCTAAATGCGAAGGCCGAAGGCCGAGCTCCGCGTAGGGCCGAAGGCCCGAAGCGTCCAGGATTTAAGTGCTATATAACACAGAACAATAGTAAAAGTGTCTAAATGCGAAGGCCGAAGGCCGAGCTCCGCGTAGGGCCGAAGGCCCGAAGCGTCCAGGATTTAAGTGCTATAACACAGAACAATAGTAAAAGTGTCTAAATGCGAAGGCCGAAGGCCGAGCTCCACGTAGGGCCGAAGGCCCGAAGCGTCCAAGATGTCAGTGCTTAAACACATAACAATATTACAAGTCTAAATGCGAAGGCAGAAGGCCGAGCTCCGCGTAGGGCCGAAGGCCCGAAGCGTCCAGAATGTTAGTGCTTTAACACAGAACAATAGTACAAGTGTCTAAATGCGAAGGCCGAAGGCCGAGCTCCGCGTAGGGCCGAAGGCCCGAAGCTTCCAGGATATAAGTGCTATAACACAGAACAATAGTAAAAGTGTCTAAATGCGAAGGCCGAAGGCCGAGCTCCGCGTAGGGCCGAAGGCCCGAAGCGTCCAGAATGTTAGTGCTTTAACACAGAACAATAGTACAAGTGTCTAAATGCGAAGGCCGAAGGCTGAGCTCCGCGTAGGGCCGAAGGCCCGAAACGTCCAGGATTTAAGTGCTATAACACAGAACAATAGTAAAAGTGTCTAAATGCGAAGGCCGAAGGCCGAGCTCCGCGTAGGGCCTAAGGCCTGAAGCGTCCAAGATGTCAGTACTTAAACACATAACAATATTACAAGTGTCTAAATGCGAAGGCCGAAGGCCGAGCTCCGCGTAGGGCCGAAGGTCCGAAGCGTCCAGGATTTAAGTGCTATAACACAGAACAATAGTAAAAGTGTCTAAATGCGAAGGCCGAAGGCCGAGCTCCGCGTAGGGCCGAAGGCCCTAAGCGTCCAGGATTTAAGTGCTATAACACAGAACAATAGAAAAAGTGTCTAAATGCGAAGGCCGAAGGCCGAACTCCAAGATGTCAGTGCTTTAATACAGAACAATAGTACAAGTGTCTAAATGCGAAGGCCGAAGGCCGAGCTCTGCGTAGGGCCGAAGGCCCGAAGCGTCCAGGATTTAAGTGCTATAACACAGAACAATAGTAAAAGTGTCTAAATGCGAAGGCCGAAGGCCGAGCTCCGCTTAGGGCCGAAGGCCCGAAGCGTCCAGGATTTAAGTGCTATAACACAGAACAATAGTAAAAGTGTCTAAATGCGAAGGCCGAAGGCCGAGCTCCGCGTAGGGCCGAAGGCCCGAAGCGTCCAGGATTTAAGTGCTATAACATAGAACAATAGTAAAAGTGTCTAAATGCGAAGGCCGAAGGCCGAGCTCCACGTAGGGCCGAAGGCCCGAAGCGTCCAAGATGTCAGTGCTTAAACACATAACAATATTACAAGTCTAAATGCGAAGGCAGAAGGCCGAGCTCCGCGTAGGGCCGAAGGCCCGAAGCGTCCAGAATATTAGTGCTTTAACACAGAACAATAGTACAAGTGTCTAAATGCGAAGGCCGAAGGCCGAGCTCCGCGTAGGGCCGAAGGCCCGAAGCTTCCAGGATATAAGTGCTATAACACAGAACAATAGTAAAAGTGTCTAAATGCGAAGGCCGAAGGCCGAGCTCCGCGTAGGGCCGAAGGCCCGAAGCGTCCAGAATGTTAGTGCTTTAACACAGAACAATAGTACAAGTGTCTAAATGCGAAGGCCGAAGGCCGAGCTCCGCGTAGGGCCGAAGGCCCGAAACGTCCAGGATTTAAGTGCTATAACACAGAACAATAGTAAAAGTGTCTAAATGCGAAGGCCGAAGGCCGAGCTCCGCGTAGGGCCTAAGGCCTTAAGCGTCCAAGATGTCAGTGCTTAAACACATAACAATATTACAAGTGTCTAAAAGGCCGAAGGCCGAGCTCCGCGTAGGGCCGAAGGTCCGAAGCGTCCAGGATTTAAGTGCTATAACACAGAACAATAGTAAAAGTGTCTAAATGCGAAGGCCGAAGGCCGAGCTCCGCGTAGGGCCGAAGGCCCTAAGCGTCCAGGATTTAAGTGCTATAACACAGAACAATAGAAAAAGTGTCTAAATGCGAAGGCCGAAGGCCGAACTCCGCGTAGGGCCGAAGGCCCGAAGCGTCCAAGATGTCAGTGCTTTAATACAGAACAATAGTACAAGTGTCTAAATGCGAAGGCCGAAGGCCGAGCTCTGCGTAGGGCCGAAGGCCCGAAGCGTCCAGGATTTAAGTGCTATAACACAGAACAATAGTAAAAGTGTCTAAATGCGAAGGCCGAAGGCCGAGCTCCGCTTAGGGCCGAAGGCCCGAAGCGTCCAGAATGTTAGTGCTTTAACACAGAACAATAGTACAAGTGTCTAAATGCGAAGGCCGAAGGCCGAGCTCCGCGTAGGGCCGAAGGCCCGAAGCGTCCAAGATGTCAGTGCTATAACACATAACAATATTACAAGTGTCTAAATGCGAAGGCCGAAGGCCGAGCTCCGCGTAGGCCCGAAGGCCCGAAGCGTCCAGAATGTTAGTGCTTTAACACAAAACAATAGTACAAGTGTCTAAATGTGAAGGCCGAAGGCCGAGCTCCGCGTAGAGCCGAAGGCCCGAAGCGTCCAGGATTTAAGTGCTATAACACAGAACAATAGTACAAGTGTCTAAATGCGAAGGCCGAAGGCCGAGCTCCGCGTAGGGCCGAAGGCCCGAAGCGTCCAAGATGTCAGTGCTTTAGCACAGAAAAATAGTAAAAGTGTCTAAATGCGAAGGCCGAAGGCCGAGCTCCGCGTAGGGCCGAAGGCCCGAAGCGTCCAGAATGTTAGTGCTTTAACACAGAACAATAGTACAAGTGTCTAAATGCGAAGGCCGAAGGCCGAGCTCCGCGTAGGGCCGAAGGCCCGAAGCGTCCAGGGTTTAAGTACTATAACACAAAACAATAGTACAAGTGTCCAAATGCGAAGGAGACAGTTGAAATATTGTTCTGTGTTAAAGCACTGACATCCTTGACGCTTCTTGCCTTCGAGAGCGCAGCCTTCGACCTTCGCATTTAGTTAGACTCTTGTACTATTGCTTTGTGTTTGAATACCGAAGTCGCACATATTTGAGTAATACCTAAATTTTATCTGTAAAGATTATTTGGGGTCATAATGATTCACTGTATCTAGATGAACTTGAATACAGCATTTGATGGGTAATTTTAAAATAATTAATTACAGCGTCACACCTATTTAAATAATTAAATGATCATTTCATTTTGGAGTAATGAATGTAACGATTAGGTACAATTTTTTTGTAAATAACACACAAAAATTACGAGAATAGATATTTTATACGGGTAATACACGTTTTATAGTAAACTCGTTCGTGTTTTTCCTGTAGCCATCGCATTTAAGGGAACCTAAAAGCAATTTTTTGCGCAGCACCTTTACAGGCAGAATATTTCATTCAATACTTGAGACTCAAATGAGAAAAACGGGATATATATGAACCACAGTCGTTACCTTTTATAGTACCAATTGTCCACAGAAGTGACCTTTTCTAAATTATGTTTTACCCATTACATCAGAAAGTACCTAACTAAGATTACTATATACTTACTAGCATTAGGAACTCGGGATTGTCAAGCAGCCTTCATACGTTATACGTATTCTATCAAAGTAACTCGCGCCGCCGCGCCGCCATAGGTTCTAATGCATTATTTGAGGAGATAAGCATGTATTACTACGGTGAATGTGGTATTAAAAGAACCGTTATTGCTTTATCTTACTATTTCAGATATATTTTGTCAGTTTTGCGCCCTTTTTTCGCACACGGTGGCCTCAAACAAGAGCAGTGATAAAAATTCTGTAAAAACTGTCACATTTTTATTTTTTAACAGCTTATTATAATTCCACGTACTTTATTTTACTCATATTTCATTAAAATAAAGTAAGATCTATCAAATGACATGAATTTTACCGAAATCGGTTAATGGGCTGATGAGTCATTACTAAATGAACACTGAAAATAGGGGTCATTTTTGCTCCGAATACGTCGTGTCTAGCGCAGAATCAGCGCCATCTATGTCAGCGACACGTGCTGTTCCGAGTAATGGCTACTTTCTTCTACACATTTGTATCAAAACTATGTTTATAGGTATTATAGTTTCGGAGATATAAGCCGCCGCGCTATAACACTTTTTCGTTACATCGGTTTTTGATCCGAGCCCCTCTACGGGTTTTTAAAGACGTTTACCTACGTTTCACGTCAAAATTCGCAATGCTTAATAAACTTTAAAGTGTTCTAAAAATCAACAAACAAGTAAATTTTAAAAGTTATTGAACAAATGTTGGTTAGTTTGAGGAGTAGACCCTACAGTTTAATTTTTGCTCGTGTTACATGCCACACCCGGTATGACTCGTGTCAGTTGAAAGTCGGCCATTACTATTGTTATTAAAACATGTTATTTTTAGCATTTTTGTACAGGATATTTTGAACGTTAAAGCCAAATCAACTGCAAAACTGACGAGTGTTTTCAGACTTTTCCAGAATGCATTCCTAGACTCATTTTTCGCAACGCTCCCAAGATCCCTAGCGGTTTTTATATATACATACAATAACAAAGGGCCGTCCGTCCGTCTCGTTGATAACCCTCCAGTGGATCACGCATTCTTTCTGTCTTCTTTCAAAATATTTTTTAACCCAAATTAAAGCATTATTAAACGATTTAGGCCCACTTGCACCATTCCACTAACCCGGGGTTAGCCGGTTACGCCTGGAGTTGCCATGGTTACCCATACAATATGACACTAAGTTAACGGTTTATCCGCTTAACCTCAGGTTAGTGGGATGGTGCAATTGGGCCTTAGAGACCACATCATCCGGTACATTATAGTACGGAACCCTTCGTGCGCGAGTCGGACTCGCACTTGCCCGGTTTTTTTTAATTGTATGCACCGCAATACAACACCGCAGTTAACTTTTTGAACTGAAATGCAAAAAGGTATCTTCCCCTGATTCATAATGTAGGTAGGTACCTATCTAGGTAATCTAGAGTATAGTATGAATTATCTAAAATGATTTATTGACCTCAAACTCTCTTCAAGCCTAGTGAGAAAGATCAAGCCCATTAAAAAAGCAATTTTAGCGTTCTACATAGCTGAAATTGATATTATCTACAGTAAGTTACAATTGCACAATATTACTCCACAAAAGTTAACTGCGGTGTGGATGCACCTTTAATTTGTATATAAATCCTCTATCTAGTGTGAGGGAATCTGCCGTCTGTCCGCACCGTAACAATGGGCCCGCGGCAGATTAAAAACCAGCATTAGCCGGCGAGGTGTCTGTGCGTTTTGTTACTGCATGTTTTAATACGCGAAACTTGGTAGCTTAGTGGTAAGAACAGTTGTAGACTAACCCCGCATTAGCTGCCGGCCTAGCCAAAGTTTCAATCTTTATCGCTTCGACAACGAAAAGCATTATGTCTCTCTATCCATATTTATTAGTGCGACAGTGACAGTTGCGTTTCGATCGCTACGGAGCGTAAGCGATTGGCATCTGGGCCAAGGCCTGTTCACTTCCTAAGAAAGTTATGTCCCCAAACAATTGCGCATGTGTGCGCCTGAAGCTTCTATGTGTGCGTTGGCTTCCGAGAAAAAGTTGCGAGTAATAAAAATAAAAACATTTTTCTACAGCAACATTGCTCCCAACTCTGATTTAAATTATCACGAATTTTATACATTATTAATCATAAAACGGGACTTAAAACGCTTAAAACTTAATTATACGCGATTCAGTTTTAAAATTGAATATTTGCTTCCAACTGTCTTTATCAATGTCCATAAAATATATGGAGGGTAGGTACGTCTACCCACCATAATAAAAAAATATATGTGACTCTGTCCAACTGCTGTGGTTAAAGTTCATAACGAAAATTTTATTTATTAAATCTTTAAATAATAAATACAACGTAGCGGTACTACCACTTAAGACTGTAAGTCTGTACCTACATGGATTACAGCAATGCACATAGAAAATGTGCTAAATGCGGAGCAACGGCTGTTGAAGCAGCCAGAGTGAAATTCACAGTTTTAGTGGGTTCAGAAGGAACCAAGTCATAATGCATCTGGAAAGCGTATTAATTAACCGTGAAGAAATGTATGAATACAAGTTGGAAATCTGTGTAAAATGCCGTGTGTAAAGTGTAGTGTATCTGTGTGTAAAGTGTAATAGGTAGGCATCCCTAATGTTATTTGTATTACACTGGAAACTTTGTGAATGCGCTTTATTAATGTCAATTTTTTTATTAAGTTGTCAGTGTTTAATTTTCAGTGTATATTTCTATATGTAAAACATATTTTTAATAAATAAAATTATACAATGTTATAAACATAATTATGCCTTTTATTTAAATCAATTGATAATTTGTATTGTATTTAATTTGTATTTATTTATTTGCTGAATATGGGTTTACAAAGGTGTACAATAACATATTAATTAGTTCAACCATACCCTGCTTGGTGTAGCATGCAAAATTTAAAGTATAGTCGCACTAACATAAAATTATAACATAAAAAATATTAGAAATAACATGTCAGATTAATTATTAACATTAGAAAAGTCATGCAATTCATTATTAATACCAAAAACAAGGGGTAATATTTGCATTTTTCATATATTTCGTGATATGAAGACAACAAATATGTTTATCAACAGAATTACTACCTACCAATACCCGCCAGGCTAAACCGGTTGTCAACTTTAGTTCTTGGTACACAACGCGGCGCTACTAGTATAAACGTATAAACGTTTGGGGACATTTTTTTGTATGGAGTTATCGTTCTTCTCCTAGTGAGTATTATATTCTTTGATCTGGGCTACGCGGCCTAGTATGTGCGTTTGGTTACTGCATGTTTCAATACGTGAACCTTGGTAGCTTAGTGGTAAGAACCCCGCATTAGTTGGTCTGTGCCTTTCGCTACTTCATGTTTTAATATGTGGGTCTTGGTGGCCTAGTGGTATATGACTCGATGCCTATAGAGACATTCGAGACGCATAATTCAAATTTTCACAAGATTTTAATCAAATAAATACCTAAACGATAAACAATATACAGCGTGGAAGGACACGAAGGTCCTTCCCGGAAGTATTAGGTCGTTTAAGTGATACAGAGCAGATTGGTAATGGTAAGAATCGTTAATTGTGTAAAAAATAAAAATACCAAATTTTCAACTTTTTAACTGTGGTGATAACCCTATAGCGGCTATAGCATGTGCACACGACGGCTAGATTAAGGATCTCCGTCGGGAAAGCTCGGGACTTGACGCTTTTTTTCCGATCGTTGACAGAATCGCAATGATGTATGAATGACGCATAAATGACAAATAAATCAAATGAATGCAGCCCGCAACCGAGCCCGCGCACATTGCCCATGCGATAGTGTATGCTCTTTGTCATTTTTCCTCCGCAGATTGTCAAAAGCAGCAATAAGCGTCCGGGAGCCGGCTGCATGAAACAAACCTCATCAAAAAATAGAATATACCTACCCTGTAGAGGTACCTGACATTTAGTAGATTCCAACGCACTTGGTCGGCCTAGGCTTAACCTGGCAGATTTTGTACAAATGGCAAAAACGTTGGACAAAAATTCATCAAAAAAAACCTCATCGAAAAATAGAATGAAACTTGTATGAGGGGATACCTGACCTTGAGGACAGTAAAAAAAAAGTGGTCGGCCTCACCTTAGCCTGGCAGTTTTTGCAGTCCGACCAGATTTATTGGGTCACGTGAGAGCTACAATTTACCTCATCGAAAAATAGAATGAAACAAACGGATTATAATAGCTAAAATAAGCCTGTCGACGTATGTCTTGGTCGGCCTCACCTTAACCTGGCAGTTTTTGCAGTCCGACCAGATTTATAAAAAAATCATCAAAAAATTTTTATCGAAAAATCGTATGAAACTTGTATGGTACGATAGCTGCCTTTGAGGACAGTAAAAAAAAAGTGGTCGGCCAAATCCTTTGTTGGCAGGTTGCTGTGTCCGACCAATTTTGTGGTACCACGTGAGAGCTACAATTTACCTCAACGAAAAATAGAATGAAACAAACGGATAATAATAGCTAAAATAAGCCTGTTGACCTATGTCTTGGTCGGCCTCACCTTAACCTGACAGTTTTTGCAGTCCGACCAAATTTATAAAAAAATCATCAAATTTTTTTTATCGAAAAATCGTATGAAACTTGTATGGTACGATAGCTGCCTTTGAGGACAGTAATAAAAAAATGGTCGGCCAAATCCTGTGTTTGCAGGTTCCTGTGTCCGACCAATTTTGTGGTACCACGTGAGAGCTACAATTTACCTCATCGAAAAATAGAATGAAACAAACGGATTATAATAGCTAAAATAAGCCTGTTGACGTATGTCTTGGTCGGCCTCACCTTAACCTGGCAGTTTTTGCAGTCCGACCAGATTTATAAAAAAATCATCAAAAAATTTTTTATCGATAAATCGTATGAAACTTGTATGGTACGATAGCTGCCTTTGAGGACAGTAAAAAAAAAATGGTCGGCCAAATCCTGTGTTTGCAGGTTCCTGTGTCCGACCAATTGTGGTACCACGTGAGAGCTACAATTTACCTCATCGAAAAATAGAATGAAACAAACGGATTATAATAGCTTAAATAAGCCTGTTGACGTATGTCCTGGTCGGCCTCACCTTAACCTGGCAGTTTTTGCAGTCCGGCCAAATTTATAAAAAAATCATCAAAAAATTTTTATCGAAAAATCGTGTGAAACTTGTATGGTACGATAGCTGCCTTTGAGGACAGTAATAAAAAAGTGGTTGGCCAAATCCTGTGTTGGCAGGTTCCTGTGTCCGACCAATTTTGTGGTACCACGTGAGAGCTACAATTTACCTCATCGAAAAATAGAATGAAACAAACGGATTATAATACCTAAAATAAACCTGTTGACGTATGGCTTGGTCGGCCTCACCGTAGCCTGGCAGTTTTTGCAGTCCGACCAAATTTGTGATACCACGTGACAGCTAGAATAGGACCACACATGCTGTATTCCATACGCATCATGACTTTGTGTACCTATCTGATGGGCGGGCGTATATGAAACGCCTTCTTGTACGTGCAGGTGATCCAGGTATACACCAAAGCTTAGTTTTCAATCGAACACTTGTAATATAAGAGGAAAAACTGCACGTGATCCTTCCAAAATTTAAATAAATGGTAAAATGTTCCTCCACGATGTTCTCAACGGGCATCTAGACTGCGTTGGATTGCTGTCACAGTTAGGGCTCCGCGCTCCCACGCGCCGAACTCGTCACACCACACTATTCCATATTCCCTGTCATCGTACCAATTATGGCCAAAATTCTATTCTATTAAATTCTGAGTAGAATCGCACGTACCTATAATAAATCGTTCCAAAACATTGACCCTTTCTTCTCCTCCAGACGTGTTTTCAAATCACAAATTGCAAAGCAACTTTCCTGGTAGTCACGCACTATCACACCCACTTACACACATACTCCCACCCACACACACACACACACACACACACACACACACACACACACACACACACACACACACACACACACACACACACACACACACACACACACACGAACACATAAATTCCAATAAATGCATACAAACTTACTAACTTTATGTAGGTACTGTATGTATTTTTATTTTACTATTTTTTATTTATTGTTTACGCAAAATTAGAGCTATACCTACTATTTTAGGATTTTTTCCAGTTTACAGTTATTATTATTTTTTTCTCTTTTTCCTTGTACCTTAAAGACTTACAAATTAAGTTATATTTACGATTCTTGTACAGCACAAGTTACAAGTCTACCCACAGATGATTTTTTATTATGTATAAATTACAGGAAGTTCTGTTATTGGCTATGCTATAAGTTCTCATGTTTTTTGTATATTATTTAATGTAAACGCTGTTGAACTTCTCAATAAATATAAATAAATAAAAATACACAAGATAACCTCACATATATTAAGTGATTATCTTATTGTTATTTCTTCGACTCGCAAAGGCGTTATGTGTCCTTCAAACCATTTGATCTTATACATTTCATCTCTTAATGTCCAGCCACAATGTGTTGCATCAAATTTGATGCAAGTGGATTCTGCCGCACACTGCCACATTGAATTTATGAAAGCCGCCCGTAACAAGCCATACGTCAACAGGGTTATTTTAGCTATTATAATCCGTTTGTTTCATCCTATTTTTCGATGTGGTAAATTGTAACTCTCACGTGGTACCACAAAATTGGTCGGAGACAGGAACCTGCCAACACAGGATTTGGCCGACCATTTTTTTTTACTGTCCTCAAAGGCAGCTATCGTACCATACAAGTTTCATACGATTTTTCGATATAAATTTTTTGAAGATTTTTTCATAAATTTGGTCGGACTGCAAAAACTGCCAGGTTAAGGTAAGGCCGACCAAGACATACGTCAACAGGCTTATTTTAGCTATTATAATCCGTTTGTTTCATTCTATTTTTCGATGAGGTAAATTGTAGCTATCACGTGGTACCACAAAATTGGTCGGACACAGGAACCTGCAAACACAGGATTTGGCCGACCATTTTTTTATTACTGTCCTCAAAGGCAGCTATCGTACCATACAAGTTTCATACGATTTTTCGATAAAAAAATTTTGATGATTTTTTCATAAATTTGGTCGGACTGCAAAAACTGCCAGGTTAAGGTGAGGCCGACCAAGACATACGTCAACAGGTTTATTTTAGCTATTATAATCCGTTTGTTTCATTCTATTTTTCGATGAGGTAAATTGTAGCTCTCACGTGGTACCACAAAATTGGTCGGACACGAACCTGCAAACACAGGATTTGGCCGACCATTTTTTTTTACTGTCCTCAAAGACAGCTATCGTACCATACAAGTTTCATACGATTTATCGATGAAAAATTTTTGATGATTTTTTTATAAATCTGGTCGGACTGCAAAAACTGCCAGGTTAAGGTGAGGCCGACCAAGACATACGTCAACAGGCTTATTTAAGCTATTATAATCCGTTTGTTTCATTCTATTTTTCGATGAGGTAAATTGTAGCTCTCACGTGGTACCACAAAATTGGTCGGACACAGGAACCTGCAAACACAGGATTTGGCCGACCATTTTTTTTTTACTGTCCTCAAAGGCAGCTATCGTACCATACAAGTTTCATACGATTTATCGATAAAAATTTTTTGATGATTTTTTTATAAATCTGGTCGGACTGCAAAAACTGCCAGGTTAAGGTGAGGCCGACCAAGACATACGTCAACAGGCTTATTTTAGCTATTATAATCCGTTTGTTTCATTCTATTTTTCGATGAGGTAAATTGTAGCTCTCACGTGGTACCACAAAATTGGTCGGACACAGGAACCTGCAAACACAGGATTTGACCGACCATTTTTTTTTTACTGTCCTCAAAGACAGCTATCGTACCATACAAGTTTCATACGATTTATCGATAAAAAATTTTTGATGATTTTTTTATAAATCTGGTCGGACTGCAAAAACTGCCAGGTTAAGGTGAGGCCGACCAAGACATACGTCAACAGGCTTATTTAAGCTATTATAATCCGTTTGTTTCATTCTATTTTTCGATGAGGTAAATTGTAGCTCTCACGTGGTACCACAAAATTGGTCGGACACAGGAACCTGCAAACACAGGATTTGGCCGACCATTTTTTTATTACTGTCCTCAAAGGCAGCTATCGTACCACACAAGTTTCACACGATTTTTCGATAAAAATTTTTTGATGATTTTTTTATAAATTTGGCCGGACTGCAAAATCTGCCAGGTTAAGGTGAGGCCGACCAAGACATACGTCAACAGGCTTATTTAAGCTATTATAATCCGTTTGTTTCATTCTATTTTTCGATGAGGTAAATTGTAGCTCTCACGTGGTACCACAAAATTGGTCGGACACAGGAACCTGCAAACACAGGATTTGGCCGACCATTTTTTTTTTACTGTCCTCAAAGGCAGCTATCGTACCATACAAGTTTCATACGATTTATCGATAAAAATTTTTTGATGATTTTTTTATAAATCTGGTCGGACTGCAAAAACTGCCAGGTTAAGGTGAGGCCGACCAAGACATACGTCAACAGGCTTATTTTAGCTATTATAATCCGTTTGTTTCATTCTATTTTTCGATGAGGTAAATTGTAGCTCTCACGTGACCCAATAAATCTGGTCGGACTGCAAAAACTGCCAGGCTAAGGTGAGGCCGACCACTTTTTTTTTACTGTCCTCAAGGTCAGGTATCCTACCATACAAGTTTCATTCTATTTTTCGATGAGGTTTTTTTTGATGAATTTTTGTCCAACGTTTTTGCCATTTGTACAAAATCTGCCAGGTTAAGCCTAGGCCGACCAAGTGCGTTGGAATCTACTAAATGTCAGGTACCTCTACAGGGTAGGTATATTCTATTTTTTGATGAGGTTTGTTTCATGCAGCCGGCTCCCGGACTACTTTAATGTCTCATTTCGTCCGCAGTTTCACATTCTGTTTGGTACACCATATCTTTTACACAGCCCCACAAATTTAAATAACCGCGAGCATCTAACAACGGCATTTTTATTTGAAGAATATGACATTAGATAAGTAAAGTTCAATGACAATTTAATTTCAAACATCAGACGTCTTGTCTATTTCCTACCACGCAAGAAGGTTTGTTAGTTAGGTATTTAAGAAGTATTTCATTTTTGCAAGTTCATTTGGTGCATCAAACACAACCTACTTGTAATTGTTTATTATTTTAGATAGTTTCCAATTATTCGAAAATAATTTTGTGAAACGTGTTAAGAAACTAAAACCTTTTTATCAGTCAAGGAAGGAAGGATATTTATAAGACGACTGCGTACTTTTGAGTGGTTGTCAATGTCACCATTTGAACTGTCGTTGTAAACAATGTTGTGGTTAGTATTATTTATATTAAGGAATAACATAACTACTTCATTCAAGTATTGAACAAGTGGAACCACTAACGGCCCAATTCGAACTTTAAGATACGTCAGTTAATAGATCTAGAAAAGATATGGATTAGGCCGTATTCGAATTGGGCCGTAAGAAAGCGAAAATCCTGGAACGATTTTTACCGTGTTGTAAGCAGACCTAAGAAAGGTTCGATGGCAACAAATTAGCATAATTTCCTGTCGTATACTGATTGTTTACAAGTAAGTTCATTGACCCTGTCACCTGTTAGGATTAGAACAAAGTAGTTTTTTGCATGGATGTTTAAAACGCCATAATTTAGAAACGGTTGCCCATATTAACATAGTTTCTATGGAGAAAATATAGAGCTTAGGCTAAACTATCCCCCTTTTGCGGAAAGGATCGTCGTGCCTTTCCACCCTGTATACTTACAGAAAATTCCTTTTAATATTATAAATGCAAAAGTAACTCTATCCGTCTGTCTGTTACTTCTTCATTTTCAATATAATATTAAATAAGTAATTGGACATTGTTATTTAAAGTTGTACCAAAAATGTTTGTGTTAGAATTGGGGATTTTTGTATATTACTACTACTCCAAATCACGGAGCTTTTACCATTTTTACTAGGAAAAAAAGTGTCCCCATAATTTTGTTTGGTTACAGTTTTCAATACAACCTTCTATGACCGTAACAAAACGGACAAAAAAATTGTATGAAATTTTGGAGACACTTTTTTTCTCATATATCAGGATCGAAAGAGCTCGTGATTCTAAGTGGAAATAATATAAATATTCCAAAATCTAAAATGCAAGTTTAAATAGAAAATGCCCAATTATGTTCCACCTGAGTTACTAACTTCTGAAGTTAAAACTTCAATGTCATACTTTCCAATAAGTTAACAAAGTTTTCCTTCGTCTATCCAAAATAAATGACACACAAATTCACATTTCCAAATCAAGTTAATTAAATTTCCTACAAAACGTAATTAAAACGAAATTCAAACATATTCTCAGTAAAATTTACCGTAATTTTGTAACATAAGCGACGACCATTTTGTTCTAAAGTCCGCCATTTTGAATTCGCCGTCAAATGTCATATTTCGCGTAGGTTAGTGAACTTGGCCAGTTGTTTATGTGAAATCGATGTCAAATCGGAGGTTCGAACTTTGACAGTTAAAAGTTAGAGGGAAACAAACATACACGTATCGTACGCCATCTTGGGTTAAGGGGAAGAGGGTACTGCGAAATTAAATTGACATTTTGCAATAATGGTATATGCTATAGTCTGTATCTTTAGGTAAAGTAAACAATAATTTGTAAATTTTGGGGTAGTTATAACATTTTATTGGTACCCACACAAAACCGCCTGGATCAGTCACTGAACGACCTGACTTTAACTTACATTATAATACATACATTAATCATGTAATGTATTCATCTACCCTCAACTGGCTTAAGGAGCCATTTGAAGGTAAATTTTGTTTACTTTTATTTAAATACCTAAAGATACGGAGTATAGATGAATTATATTAATTATTTTACATAAAAAAACTTTGTCATTTTGTTTATTTAAATGTACTTACGCCAAAAGCTGAAGTTAATAGAGTTGAAAAAAAAAACATAAGTAGATGAACAATAACAAATTTTTTTTTTCTTATGCAAACAAAGCTTAAATATTTGTGCGGAAATTTTATAGAAATATTATTCTAAATACGCGGACACTCTCTTGGCCGGCCGGAAAGTTGAATATTTGATAATTAACATTCTTAGTTAGGTATGTTTTAATTTGAATCTCATTTATGTTGTCATTCAATGTGTCAAATTTATGTGTATGTTAGCAGTAGTTATAGAGTAAAGAAAATGTAGCCTATGATAAGAATATTTTATATTTGAAATAAAAAAATATCTAAAAAATAATTCATTTCACAACTTCTATCTAGGCTAGGCTATTTTCATCAAATAAATTACATATAGTTGGTCAAACTAATTTGTCAGTCAGTAAGAACCAGGAAAATTATACTCATCCTTTTCTCTTGGGTACTAGTACTAGTGTAAGACATAGACTGCCGTATTCGAACCATAAGATATTCACAAGAGACGACACGCACTAGATCCATTCTAGATACGTTATAGTTTAGATATCAACTAGTTCTCTTTTGCAGCTCAATTCGGCCAACTTATGTCACTTTTACGTTAGATAGAGTAAGATATCTATTAGATCTGAATTGGATCTCTAAGTCATATCCTGTGGAAATCGTTCAAGACAAGAGTAGGTTAGATCTTAAACATATCGTTATCGTATCTTGGTGATGTTTAAAAGATATCTAATAGATATTTCTTTTTCAAAATCCGAATCGGGCCCAGATAGTATGATTCTCTCTGTGATTGAAATGAGACAGTCGTTCCAAATATTATGTACGAACCAAATATTCAAATATAAAACGCATACTTCCCCTTAACCCAATTCAAATTATCCGCCCATTACTAACATGTGACGAACGTGTGGTACCAAATTAATTTCCGTCCCTTACCCACCTCCTGTGTTAGAGCGGGACGGCGAATTAAATACTAGATGAGATTAAACCGTGTTACTCGCGAAGGTGATTTGGAGTCAATATAACGTGAAAGGTGAAATGGGGTGGTAATATTTAAATTAACATTTGGATATTTGTAAGAGTGTAAGTAACATTTATTACGAATAATAATTTAGAGTTAGACTAAGAGAAGTCTGCAACGATTTTGATAGCACACGCAGTGATAGTGTTATTTTATACAAATTTTGGATGTCAGTTTTGTAACGGTCCATACAAAATGTATATGAAAATGCGTTACATGACTGACATTTTTTTTGGGACACATTTTTTTTGTTTTTAAATCGATAGTCCTTATGATTCAGAGGAGAAATAACCCAAAAGTTGACGGATTTTGGAAATAAAGTATAAATGGTAGGTACATTTAAGTGAAAATGACCCACCTTCATCTATCTAATAATACCATTAAACGAGCAATTCTTGTTTACATATTATATTTCGAGAATCTCGGAAACGGCTCTAACGATATCGATGAAATTTGCTATATAGGGGGTTTTCGGGGGCAATAAATCGATCAACTGCTCGATTCGAACTTTAAGGGCGCCACATCTGGCGTCTTTCGAGCGTCGGCGTCTACAATTCTATGGCCGACGTCGACGCAGCGTCGACGCAACTGCGCAGCGACGTCATTTTCCATAGCGCTGGACCGACGCCGACAGACGCCGACGCTCGAAAGACGCCAGATGTGGGGGGGCCCTAATCCATATCGTTTCTAAATCAATTAATCGATTTTGTTTCTAAATTAATGGAAAATGACGTCGCTGCGCAGTTGCGTCGACGCTGCGTCGACGTTGCGTCGACGTCGGCCATATAATTGTAGACGCCGACGCTCAAAAGACGCCAGATGTGGGGGGGCCCTTAGATATGTCAGTGTCAAAAGTGACGTTTTTGTTTGAAGAAACGTCACATTTGACACTGACATATCTAATCCATATCGTTTCTAGATCTATAAACTGACGTACCTATAAGTTCGTATCGGGCCGCTAGCTAGATCTTGTCTCGGGAAAATCGTGAATTTTTGAGTTTTTATGTTTTCCAAGCTTTCGAGCTTTCCGAGCGTCGTATGAACCCTCTCCACATTTTAAAGTCAAAGTCAAAGTCAAAGTCAAAGTCAAAAATACTTTATTCATGTAGGCCTAGTAACAAGCACTTATGAACATTTTACATAATAATATATTATCTTAAGCTAATTATCAGAGCAATTTATTGAAGTTAATATTATTCCATAGTAATATTGGATTATTATACAGATCAAATTTAATACTAAGAATTTCACAAAAAGATCGTCAAACATAAAAAAAAATTGTATAAAAAATACTAGTCTAGAATGTTTCTAGAATAAAATCTAAATGTCAATAACAAATGTCAATAAAACTTAACAATATTAAATTCAACCACCCCTGCATAATTACTGGGTATTTATTGAGCCTTGTCCTAATTGAGTTTGAGACATTGTGTATTGCCGCTACTAACTCGCGGAGATTTATAATGGCTTTAAATCGACGCTTGAATAACATTTGGCTTAATTAAATTAAGCAGGTGCAAAAAAAGTTTATTTTTAGTGAACATTTTTTCAAATGAGTAAATTTTTTTAAATGTGATATAATTATATAATTAGTCTCTTAGATCGATACATGATAATTAATCATAAGCCAACATAAAAGTTATAGCTTTACTTTTAAAAGCCCGTGCTGTGCACTGTGCAGGACATGAGGATCTTTAAAAACACCGAAAAAATGATATTTTTGTATGTTTGCACTTAATATTTTGACTACACCAGCCAGACATCAGACTATCATTACGTGCACAAAAGAGCTGGCGAGGCAAAAAGAGCCGGCGAGGCAAAAAGACCGGTCCAGGGTTCAAGTCTCGTTCGGGCACGGGACAATCTGCGAAAGGCCACGAGCCAGTCATCTTTTTTGGCAATAAAATAGTTTTTCGGGAAATACATTTTACTAGGCTCCATTTTTTGGGGCCTATCGTTAATACTGATAAGTAGAGATGGGCCGAATATTCCGTAATTATTCGGCATATTTTACAATGTTCGTATTCAGCCGAATAGTACGGTAACAAATATAGCTCATCACACAAATAAATGCGTGAATGAATTTTGTGTGATGAGCACAGATGTTTGTTCCTGAGTCTTGGATGTTTTCTAACTAACTATGTAAACAAACCGCCATATTGAAATTGTCTCTGAATGATGAATTTACTAGTGACTTTTGTTTGCATAGTTAGCAAGTTCCATATAATGACAGTTTAAGAATGTCCTTATAATAATAATTAGAGATGCCACGAATATTCGGCAACTATTCGGTATTCGGCCTATAAATAAAAAAATAAAATAAAAATAAAAATCATTTATTTCGGACCACAAAAATCCATAACAAAAAGGTTAGTCGAACGTGTACATGCAGGAACTTGTTTAAGACTATGTTAGTACTTACTCAAACTTATTAGATATCTAACTACTACATTTCATAAGGAGCTAAGGAACGGTGCAAGTTCGACCAGTGCTGCATATAGCGACTATCGGGCCTACCCGCTATCACACTCAGGATACTGTTGCTACTGTCAAGCACTCTGCGACGCGTCGCGGCGGCACGCTTTCTTATTGTAGCAGAGAAACTGTCTACCTGTGCGTCCGCGAACATGCCTGACGCGCTGCAGAAGCGTGGCAGACGCAACAGCACCCTGAAGGCGTTGTTGAACTGAACCCGTAGGGCGCTGATCGATCTTTGCGAGTAATTAGCCCATAAGCTGCAGCTATAAAGAGAGGTACAGTAGGCTCTAAAGAGTGTAATTTTGACCTGAGCTGTACAGCCTCTGAACCTATGTGCTATCATATTCGCTCTTATCGCCAGCGCCCTACGTTCCCTATCTATATCTGCGTCGTCACGCAAATTTTCATTGACTAAGTGGCCTAAATACTTTACACATGTCACTCGTTTAAGGGGTGTGCCATTTAGATATAGCGGTGGTACAACAGATGGACTTTTGGTCCCAGACTTAAAAACCATAAGTTCACTTTTAATAGCATTATATCTCAGGCCATGTTTACATGCATATTTCTCACATAGTTTTAACAATATTTCAAGCCCTCCTGGTGAGGGACTCAACAGCACCATGTCGTCTGCATAGCTAATATTATTCATACATACACCGCTAATATGACAGCCGACATGAATGCTGCTGAGTTCCTCGATGAGAGCATTTATGTACAGGTTGAAGAGCTTAGGAGACGTTCTCCCACCCTGTCTCACTCCGCACTCCAACCTGTATTCCTCTGACATGTCTTTTCCCCATCTGACAACATTAACTTGACACAAGTACCAACTCCTAAGTATATGCACAATATCCATAGGGACCCCCGCCTCTTCTAACTTGGCCCACAAGAGCTCATAGTTAACCAGATCGAACGCCTTGGAGAGATCCAGGAAACATGCATATATAGGAGTCTTCCTGAGTGTATAGTATTCGACGGTGTGCTTGAGGCTCAGTATCGCGCTCTCGGTAGGTAGTTTGGGCCGAAACCCAAACTGCGCATCACTGATTTGTATATATCTATCAAGCTGAGCATCAAGCACCGCGTCAAACACTTTAGCCACCACAGTCGCTAGAGAAATTGGTCTATAATTGGCCAGCTTCGCTATGTCACCTGTCTTATTTTTTACAATAGAAACAACCACAGTGCGAATCATATCGGGTGGTAGGTAAGCATGGCTGATACAAAGTGAGAAGAACATGGCAAGAACCCTGGGCAGATGTGGCCCGGCATGTTGCAGATGCTCGATGCTTAGCCCATCATGCCCAGGGGACTTGCCCCTCTTCATATTTTTAATTGCTTTATTTACTTGATTTGCTGTAATTTTAGTAGTACACACAGACCCAGCTGACCCTACCACCTCCCTTCGGGGTTCTGCACTAAGGGGTGACTTGACAGAAAAATAATTCATAAACAAGTTGGCTATTTTTACAGGATTGGTCTCGTTTTCAATATTCACAGAGAGCCCCGGCCTGTAATTTAATCTATTAGTACTCTTCCAAAAATTTCGAAAATCATTTTTACCATGATAAGAAGCCAACCGGTCCAATTTAATTTGGTCCTGATGTTGCTGGCACCATTTTAATCTGGCTTTAAAAACTTTGCGACTTACACACATGGAATCATATAATTGACCAGAACGGGGCTTACCGCTAGCCACCCAGATCTGAAATCTAAACCTGGCCTCTCTGTGAGCCTCACCCACATGTTTATTCCAACCCATTATATGTTTATTCTTCCTATTCTGCAAGTCATTTTTACATAATACTGAGGCCGAACTAAGGGCACAAATAATATCACTATACAACTTATTAATAACTTCCCTATGCAAGTTGTCACTACTGACATTACAACAGCTATCTGCACATTCACTGAGCTGTGTAGGAAAGTCAATAACTTTTAGCAAATCATTGCATTTACATTCATATTTGATAATATCACTAGGTTGTTTGTCACCCCAGAAAACTTTTGACCTATCAACATTACAATTATATATTTTTGAATGAGTTACATCCAAGTTACATTCAATGACTAGTGGGAAATGGTCAGACCAATAAACATTATACATTACATATATTTTAGAAATAGTAGACCAAGCCGCCTGAGTCACCACACAGTGGTCCAGCCAGCGCTCACATCCATGACTGTCACTCACATATGTATAGGTACCAGAGTCGAGCCCAAGCATTTCTTGGTCTGCACAGATCCACTGACTGTCCCCACAAAAATTCATAAGTTCATTGTGAAAGGGTTCATTAGGGTGGGCATTGAAATCCCCTAATAGATAAGCAGCGTCTACCTCACTGTCCTCGATAATAGCATGTAAAGTACTCACACACTCCACAAAGATTGGTAAGTTTTCAGCAGAATCGGTTGGCATATACACACTGAATATCACAACACGTTTAGAGCCTACATTAATTTGAATACCACAAATCCTATTATTGTTACACTCCACTACACTCGCCGAGGGAAACAGACTCTTTCTCCATAGCAACGCGACGCCGCCGTGAGGTCTTCCTCTGAGTATCCCAGCCGAGGTGTCAACGGCAGACGTAGCTGTATAGGCGAAGTCCTCATGTATGGTGGAAAGAAACGGTATGTCATTTGGGAGCAGCCACGTCTCCTGGATTCCGATGATATCCGCAAATGCACATAATCTACGTATGTTATCTACCGACCTTTTTGCGCTCTTGCAATTAAAACTTATAAATGTACACGTTCTACTATTTCCCATAAATATTACGTCACAGTGTTCTCTCCCTCAGAGTTGCCTCTGTTTGTATTTCTGTGCTTGAAATGCACAAAGCGACGAAATATAATGCCTTCAGGCCAAGTCTTGGCATCGAGGAATATTCTCATTTTATCGCTCGGCACGTATAGTTTGTAGGCATTGTGATTCTTTTGTTTATCTAGCATGTTAATCTTCAGTAATTTGACTGTAGTATTTGTTTTCACTCTAATGTGTTCAACGATATCATCCTCCAACGTGTCCTTGTGAACATTAGATATAAACAACGGTATCGTCAGCTCAGCTGCTTTGAATTTCCCTTGCTGCATGGCGTCTGCTCTGCCCCGCTGTCCCACGAAGCGGTTTTGTTTCTTCCTTTGTTTTGCCACTCGTTTACGTGATTGCGCCTGTTCCCAGACGCCGTCTTTCACCATCTCTGCCATAGTTGGTCTACGCTCGATCTCACTCTGTACCGATTCTACTAGTTGCGAATTTAAAATATTTATAGTATTTACGTTATCTTGACTAACTTTGCAGGCCAGGTTGTAGTTTTGGCCACTCGTCGCCATCTTGCTGTCATCGCAACTCTCAGTTTTCGGTGTCTCACTCACACGCTCAGGTTTAGAAAGAGACGGGGCCGGGGTCGCATTCTGTACACCGTCCGAGCGATCGGTCGACTGTTTAGAAACGTCAGGTGTCGTAGAAAGAGACCGCACCTCGGGATTCACTGCGTTAGAGTGGGAGCTCGTTAATACTTCACTGTGTTGTACGTGCGGGGGAGAGAGAGATAGTGCGATGTTTTCCTCGCTGGTTAAGTGAGACGGGTTGTCATCCGTTATTCGTGATCGGTCGATTTCGAAATGCGAGAACCCCATCGGACCGCTATCTAAGTATGCACCTCTCCTACAGTTGACGTTTAAATTTGAAATTGACTGATTAACGTTTGAAAACGGCGTCGTCATCCTGCGAACATGATTTTTCGTTTGGCCAATTTCGTTCTTCACTTCGTCTAACTGATCATGCGTGACATAATTTAGTTTGATGATCTTTAAATCAGATTTTAGTTGGTTGATGTCCCTCAGCAAACACGTAACGTCAACTGAATCAAACGTTACCGGAGGCAGCCGGTGAAGGTCACGAGCCACAAAGACCGGTATTTTTTCTGTTTCTGTACATTTGAGAAGCGCAATAATATCCTCCATATCGCGTTGTTCTTTATTTTGACCTCTTCTGTTGATTTTGTTTACACTCGTATCCGTAGCCGCAAACAATAGACCTTTCGATTTAGTTATGTCTTCTGTGGAGAACGAAGACACACAAATCCTGTACAAACTGTCCTCATCCATCACACACAGCTTGTTTTGTACAAACGCTAGCAACTCGTTGACTACTATATTACAACTATTGCACTTTAACATCGACGTCATGACTGCGAGATAGCGCACGCGCACACGACCGCTCCACGCGCTTGCGCCAGCGAAACTGACTAATCTACTCGGCCACTATGACTATGACTAACTATTCGGCCACTTTGCCAGTAGTGCCTAGAATAGTAAGCAACATTCGGCCGAATACCGAATATCTGTTGCACCTACCTAAAAAGAAAATAGACACAAAAAATAACCAAAACCTAGGTAAGTATATTTAATATTTAAAATGTATTCTTGGATAGTGAAATACGAAGGCACGTTTTTGAGCATTTGTTGATTACAAAATATTTTATTTTTATTATGGGTCTGATTGATTGAGTCTACCTTCATTCATTAATTATGTTCAACATAAAAATATATCTTAGCAATAGCAGCGTTGTATTTTGTTGGCGAACAGTTTTCATAATAATTGTGACTCAAAATGTTCGCATATCACGCCGAATATTCGGTATTCGGCCGAGAGAGGGGCCGAATATTCGGTATTCGGTATTCGGCCAAATTCACTATTCGGGGCATCTCTAATAATAATTATTTATTTGTCCCGTGTATCGACGTCGGCTCTTAGCCTACAACATTATGATGAAGCCCGCGTCCACGACCTTTTATTTTGCCATTTGGTGCTTTCATAAATACTTGTTGATATTCGCGACCGTTTCTAGCTACCGAGGAGAAACGAGGAGAGGCATGTTTCATGTTGTTACCCTTTTTTAAGGAACTTGACTGGAATTTCTTGATGCACTTTTAAGACGTGTTTAACCCTTAAATGTATGATTATTTCTTTTTGCCCGTAATTAATATAATATATGTGTCACGTAATTGTTTACTGATTCTGGGAAAAATAGTAAAAAAAAATACATCATCGATTTTCACTGCGAAATCAGTGTCAGAAATTGCATAGGCTAAATCATATTTTTGTAAATATATAACTATTAGTAAGGGGTATCAGAAAAACTTTACTGCCATCAGAAAGGTACACTATTTGTGATATTCCTATGATATAGTTTGTAAATATTAAATAATTACAAACCCTGAAAAATCTGCCCAAAATCACATACTAAAAATCATCAACTTCCAGGTTTTTCTAAGTTTTCCGGAAATTTATTCTTTAAACAAATGTATTTTTTTTTAATTAAAATACTGCGTAAATTTATGTCAAAAATCAGAAAATGGATTAGTGTTGAAAGTTGACAGTGTTAAAAATAAATATCAATCACCTCCGAAAGCACCTTTATTTCATAGGACAATGAATGTTATGATGGAAATTTCCATCACCACGCAAAGAAGGGTTAAGACGTGTTTAAAATTTTAAGTAAATGAACATGTTGTGTAAACTAACCTATTGCCGGCATCATATACCAATGGTGGACATTGTCAACGTTATTAAATTCATAGATCGGGGTATAATGGGAAGCCCCCTTAATAAATGTTTTTTTTTTATTGTAGCTGCAAAAGCATCTTGTGTCTACCTAGGCGCCATTCATTTATTATGTAATATGATTTTTGCCAACTTTTAACCCTAGGGGTCCCTTTGTTTCCTTCTTGCTAGTGCAAAAAACCGGGCAAGTGCGAGTCGGACTCGCGCACGAAGGGTTCCGCACCACAATGCAAAAAAAAAAACAAAAAAAAGCAAAACAAAACGGTCACCCATCCAAGTACTGACCCCGCCCGACGTTGCTTAACTTTGGTCAAAAATCACGTTTGTTGTATGGGAGCCCCATTTAAATCTTTATTTTATTCTGTTTTTAGTATTTTTTGTTATAGCGGCAACAGAAATACATAATCTATGAAAATTTCAACTGTCTAGCTATCACGGTTCGTGAGATTCAGCCTGGTGACAGACGGACGGACGGACGGACGGACGGACAGCGAAGTCTTAGTAATAGGGTCCCGTTTTACCCTTTGGGTACGGAACCCTAAAAATTGTGAGTTTTCAACTATTATAAAGGGTACCAATTTCCCAAAGACAGACAAAGAAAAATGCATCTCCAATGTCCCATTCTCAAATTCCCAATCGTGTAAGTAATAAATCTGGTCCTAATGGGGAGCCCCCACAAATCACTTAAGGCGCGCGTCGCAAATAAATAAAACGGTAAGCTGGTATGATTTGTCGGAGGGGCCTTAACAATTACAGGGTGTTTTGAGGGGTATAACAAGTTTAATGACGTTATTCATAAACACGTTAATACTTGATCAAGCACATCAAGCCTAAAAACGAACGAAGCGCTGGTGGCCTAGCGGTGAGAGCGTCCGACTTGCAATCTGGAGGTCGCGGGTTCAAACCCCAGCTCGTACCCACCAATGAGTTTTTCGGGACTTATGTACAAAATATCATTTGATATTTACCAGTCGCTTTTCGGTGAAGGAAAACATTGTGAGGAAACCGGACTAATCCCAATAAGGCCTAGTTTACCCTCTGGGTTGGAAGGTCAGATGGCAGTCGCTTTCGTAAAAACTAGTGCCTACGTCAAATCATGGGATTAGTTGTCAAGCGGACCCCAGAGGAAGAAGAGACTTGATCAAGCAGATCTTGTCAGTAAAAAAGGCGGCAAATTTGAAAAACATAGGCGCTAAGGGATATCGTCTCATAGAAAATTTGGATTTCGCGCCTTTCTCCACTGACAAGATTTGCTTGACCATATACAAGCCTCACTGCCGTATTCGAATTTCAAGATATTCACAAAGATACGTTATAGTTTAGATATCAACTAGTTCTCTTTTGCAGCGCAATACGGGCAACCAATGCCACTTTTACGTTAGATAGAGTAAGATATCTTTAGATGTGAATTGGATCTCTAAGTCATATCCTGTGGAAATCGTTCAAGAGTATCTCCAGAATCGCGCAAATGTCAAATTTGACAGGTTAGATCTTAAGCATATCGTTATCGTATCTTGGTGATGTCTAAAATATATCTAATAGATATCTATTTCAAAATCCGAATCGGGCCCTAAGTTAGCTATTAAGTAATCATTTGTCTATTGGCCCGAACTTTAAGATGCGTCAATTAATAGATATAGAAACGATAAGTCAAAAGTGACGTTTTTGTTTAAAGCACATTACGTAACTACGTCAATATTTTAAGTTGCCATCAGATATATCGGAGCGGTCAAGGCGCTCACAAATATATGAACATGCCTCTATTTTCAAGGAGTTAGAGTGCGTGTTCAGATATTTTGAACACCTTGGCCGCTCCGATATATTTGATGGCGACTATACTATAAATAAACCTTTGTACCTACGACACACGTGCGAATAGGTAAATTATCGAAAATCCCTTGTCCGCTTTCCTTTAACTTTTCGGAACACCCTGTATATATTAGCTTAAGGCACCAATTGACTCCCTTCACCTTACAAAACAATATATTAATATTTATATTTTAAGAAGGGTTCCTTACATTATCTCTTACAGTTACCTTACAGAAATAACATCCAAAAACCTACTTTATTCCAATAAAAATAAAGTCCAATTTTAAAGGTGACATTTGGCAGACTAAGATGTTTTTGCCAAAGAAATTACAAGCTAATTTCAATCTTATGACGTAATGAATAGAGTTTGTTTTAAAATGGAAGGGGTTTTTAAGAAGACGATTTTGTCGCAGTTGTATTTTGAATTATTTACTTTTAAAATTATGGTTTCTTCGGAGAATTGAATAATCATATTTTATGATAGAGGTAAGTGTTTTTTATGTAAGTTTCACAATTTTCATTTTTTATGTCATCGGCCCGATTCGAGATTTAAGATACGTTAATTAGTAGATCTAGAAACGATATGAATTAGATATATTATGTCAGTGTCAAATGTGACGTTTCTTCAAACAAAAATATCACTTTTGACACAAAATAAATAAATAAATACTATAGGACCTTTTTTTACACAAATTGATTAATCCCCACGGTAAGCTCAGCGATTTCGATAGCCCACGCAGTGCAAGTGTTATTTTAAACGTCAAACTTCTATGAAATTATTTACCTATAAATAACACTTGCACTGCGTGGGCTATCAAAATCGCTGCAGACTTTTCTTGGTCTAACTCTACCATGCCATTGAGGCATAGACAATCTAACTGTCAGTAGCCTTCTCCATTTTTTTCGTTTTTTTTTTAAACAAAGCCGCAACCACTTCGACAATCAGCCGCTAAAGCACAAAGTCCAGACTATCGCTTTACAGTTTAAAAAAAAAACTCTTTGTCACTCGTCGGGCCCCTTTAATTCATCAACAGACAAAGGGGCGGACAATACAGACAGAGATAGAAAATATACACTGCCGTATTCGAACTTCAAGATATTCACAAGAGACGACACGTACTAGATCCATTCTAGATACGTTATAGTTTAGATATCAACTAGTTCTCTTTTGCAGCGCAATTCGGGCAACCAATGTCACTTTTACGTTACGAGTAAGATATCTATTAGATGTGAATTGGATCTCTAAGTCATATCCTGTGGAAATCGTTCAAGAGTATCTCCGGAATCGCGCAAATGTCAAATTTGACAGGTTAGATCTTAAACATATCGTTATCGTATCTTGGTGATGTCTTATAGATGTCTATTTCAAAATCCGAATCGGGCCCATAGACACCCTGTATACACAGTTGTGAAAACATAACTCTTCAATGGGCATTTTTCAGTTAAAAATGTGTTCGCATCTATAAATTGTAAATATACAACAACCGTACTATATTATATAGTATTGTACTATATTTTGGCTCTCTGTATTATATACTTTTGGAAAAATATATAGTACGCTAAAATACTATATTTCCAATTAAACGTATATTACACTCATGTTTAGTATTTTATGTAAAAGTACTATATTTTTTTGAAATGTACTATATTTTTGATGCCTTGTTCTGGAAAATACTATAAGTATTCCACCAAAAAAAAAGTTGGCAACCCTAATCACAATTAAAAAATCAACGATGATCAACTCTGGCCAACCGGATTAACTTGGATAACCGGTCCAATGCGTTACCGATTCCGCCAGCTGACGAAAAAGAAGAAGAAGTATAGTCGCACCAATAAAAGTCTGCAGCGGATTTGATAGCCCACGCAGTGTAAGTGTTATGTATACGTCATAATTTCATAGAAGTTTGACGTTTAAAATTACACTTACACTGCGTGGGCTATCAAAATCGCTGCAGACTTTTTACTCTGACTCTAATAATGTGGTACGTCCCACAATAAAAAAGGAAAAAAATCTATTAACATATAGTATAGGTACCACAATATGTACCTATACGTTAATATATTTTTCCTGTTAATACTTTTTTTTAAATCAAATTTTTGGGTTATTTCTACTCATAATCACGAGTCGTTTTAACCCTTTACCAGGCTAAGGGTTATATATTTCCCACATACGGCATTTCAAACATATGTTCTATTTTCGTTGAGTAAAACTGAAGTAAAATACTTAACATTGTCATTTTTTAACTGTCAGCAGGGCTCGGAAACCGTTCTCATCAGTCAAACTGGTTTCGTTCATTCGCCCGGAAACGAAAAGGATTTCGTTTCCGTTCAGTTAAAGAACTGTTCTTTTGAGATAACGGTTTATGCCAAATACGTTCTCATTTCATTCTGGAGGAACGAAATTAACCGGTTTAATTGAAAAAAATCGAAGCGAAATAGAACGAGTAAGTATCTCTTTCACGTATGACAACGAGTTTAACCGAGAGTCTCCGAAAGCCAAGAGTAACCGGTATTATATCGTTCCCTGCGAACCATAAAGTTCCGTTCCCTCTTCTTACCGATTAGGAGAGAGAACGTAATTTGTTAGTTCGCGATCCATCAATTAACCGGTTTTTTTATGAACGAAATAATGTAACGGTTTTGGAACTATATTAAAAGTTATTTCAATACTAGTTCCGAGCCCTGATTGTCAGTATCACCTTGGCTAGGCCCCAAAAGAATTCTTGCGTATAGATTACACAATCCTTAGCCACCAACGTTTAAAAACATCTTCCCTCAACCCCTTCGACGTGTATACACGTAGACGTATACATAGACGTGTATATACGTCAGTGTTTATCCCGGGACGCCGCAATCCCTTGCTCGAGGGGCTGCCGCGTTACTAGCGGTTCCTTGCTGGATTAAGTGAGTTTGTAGCGAGTATTTTACTAAGAGACGAACAAACAAATATTGTCCTTCCTAAATATTAAACCTGTACCCTGTTGCCCTTCATAAACCTGTATAACTACACTTTTAACTTGTTAACCTTTTGCACGCCAATAACTGATATATCCGCACCGCAGGTTCAACGCCAAAGACCGATTAATCGGTCACAGACCACAGAGCAACATAGACCTACGTGCATACGCATAAAGTTCAATTTTAGTTTTGACTCTTAGGTGACGTGGTGTCCGCGTGACAGCTTTTGTGTTTGACACGGCGTCGAAAAGGTTAAATCCATCATGTTTTTATTCATTCAATTTTTAAGGTCCCGTACCCAAAGGGTAAAACGGGACCCTATTACTAAGACTTCGCTGTCCGTCCGTCCGTCCGTCCGTCCGTCCGTCTCTCACCAGGCTGTATCTCACGAACCGTGATAGCTAGACAGTTGAAATTTTCACAGATGATGTATTTCTGTTGCCGCTATAACAACAAATAGTAAAAACAGAATAAAATAAAGATTTAAATGGGGCTCCCATACAACAAACGTGATTTTTGACCAAAGTTAAGCAACGTCGGGAGTGGTCAGTACTTGGATGGGTGACCGTTTTTTTTTTGCTTATTTTTGTTTTTTTTTGCATTATGGTACGGAACCCTTCGTGCTCGAGTCCGACTCGCACTTGCCCGGTTTTTATTCATTCAATTTTTGACTATCTAACATTCTTTACTGAACGCGAGACCGTGGTACCGCAGCGGACGACAGATTGATAAAAATTACTCCCAAAACATTAAAGTCTGGAAATATAGCATCCTGTATAAGGCCCGGTGGGGGCTATACATCTGTATCGAACTTTTATATAAACCACATTAAACATAGTTTACAAGTGGAGAGTTTTATGTTACTTTGGCTAGTTCAGTCAGCCGGGAGAAGTTGCAAAGCGGGCCAAGTGTCCAAAAAGATGTGGACACGACTTTAGTGTTGTAGAAATGTAGATCATATACTTCCTTCCATATTATTATTCTTTATTTTCTATTCAATTCTACTTACACCATAGGTACTAGCAATTATTCTGTCCAAATTCTAATACTTGTAGTTTACTTACACTCATAGGTACAGTCACCTGCAATAATATGTTACTCTTCGAGAGCCGCAAAAATATCTGACACGACCTTATTTGTAGAGGCATACGAGCGTGTCACATATTTTTGCGGCATTCGAAGAGTAACATATTATTGCAGGTGACTGTACATATTTAACATAACATTAAGCCATTTAGTTTCCGACTAACGGAAGCTAATCAAGGGTCTGCCTGAAAACCAGCGTTGTAGTTAATACACTGCAACATTATGCTGAGGCAAGCTCCTATTTAACACTCATGAATATTTCTCCCTTAGATGTGCAACTCAATTTCTTAGTTTTTAAGTGTAAATTTAAGATGTAATAATGTTTTGAAAAGATGTGTCCCACCGAGTTTGTTGCCGGTCCCATATTGGGATACCCTCCTCCAATTGAGGGGGGATTTAAATCTTCTCGGGGCAGAGGTGTACGGTTGGAGCCGGTAAAGGTTTATTTGACGTTCATAAGCGCATTGTAATATGCCTACTTGAATAAACAATTTATTATCTTTTATCTTATCTAAGATTTATCTGTAAAATGTGTTACACTATTTGTTAACTCTGTAATTTCATGTGATGTTGAATAAAATTGTTCTATGTCTATGTCTATGTTGAGAAAAAACCTAAGAGCATGGTACAGTCAGTGAAAACTGGCGTGAATCCGCGCAGCCGGCCTAGCCAAGGTTACAATCGCTATCGCTTCGACAACGAAAAGCTTTAAGTCTCTCTATCACTCTTCCATATTAGTGTGACAGTGACAGTTGCGTTTCGATCGCTACGGAGCTTAAGCGATTGGCATCTTGGCTACGCGGGCTGGACCGAGTAAAATGGCGTGCTCTTGTGTTGATCGCCAAGACTCATTTTGGGTCATCGCGCCAAACTTATAGTTCGTTTTTTTTTAGCATTAGAAATAAGGTAAACAATCTTGATGTGTCTTTTAATTTAAAAACACATTTTAAAAATAAGTTACGGCGAATATGTAACAATTATGAATCGAAGACGATCATTTATATTCTTCTGCTTTCATAAGTAATAGTTTTTGATTTTTAAAAAGCGTTTTTCAATTAAAATACTAGTCAAGATCGCTTAGCTTCTTGCAAGTTCTTTCTAATGCTAAAACCGGGCAAGTGCGAGTCGGACTCGCGCACGAAGGGTTCCGTACCATAATGCAAAAAAAAAACAAAAAAAAGCAAAAAAAAACGGTCACCCATCCAAGTACTGACCACTCCCGACGTTGCTTAACTTTGGTCAAAAATCATGTTTGTTGTATGGGAGCCCCATTTAAATCTTTATTTTATTCTGTTTTTAGTATTTGTTGTTATAGCGGCAACAGAAATACATCATCTGTGAAAATTTCAACTGTCTAGCTATCACGGTTCGTGAGATACAGCCTGGTGACAGACGGACGGACGGACGGACGGACAGCGAAGTCTTAGTAATAGGGTCCCGTTTTACCCTTTGGGTACGGAACCCTAAAAAAACGAACTATAGTAGTAGTAAGTATTGTACAGTCAAGTATACAAATATGGGTGCATAAATCACACTAAAAATATGTCTCATAGCTCTTATGTCGGCAAATTAAGATCTATGGAACATATTTTGTGGAAGTGTACATGCTCTTATTTTCTTTTAGAAGTTAATATGTGTTCAAAACGCGAAGTTTCAAATATTATAAAATATCTTGCCGTTACCCACAAAAGGGGATTTTTTTTTAAATTTGTACGAAAAATGCCAATGTAATTTAACTACATTAGGCCCAGTTGCACCATTCCACTAACCCGGGGTTAACCGGTTAAAACAGGGGTTGCCATGGTTAGCCATACAATTTGACACTAGGTTAACAGTTTAACTGCTTAACCCCGGGTTAGTGGAAAGGTGAAAGTGGGCCTTAATAAATAACTTACCCCACTGTGTAAATTGATTTCTCTGGTACCTGAATAGGAATGAGAAAAATTAACATTATCACAACTGAACGAAGATGTAGTGACAAAAACTGGCCAAGTGCGAGTCGGACTCCCGTTTCTATACATAATATAAATTATATATATATATGTTATGTAGGGTTCCGTACATAATTCCGAGTCACACTGTCATCTATAGGTAAAGAATTACTTTTTGTAATTTTTTCAAAATTTAAGACCCAGTAGTTTCGGAGATAAACGGGGGAATGTTCCTTTTTTGGCTATTTTCATAAATAATTTCGAACCTATGTATTTTAAAATTATAAAAAACATGTCCATCTTTGTGTCACTAATATACATATGTTTACCAAATTTCAACTTAATTGGTCCAGTCAGGGGTCGGAAACCGGTATTTTCTCCATACAAAAATACCGGTATTATTACGTTCGTTTTCGTTCTTTGGTTTATTATTTCATTCTTAATGGGACTACCTAATAATACAAAGTTGTTACCTGATTACATGATTCAGTCGTACGCAAAGAGCATAAAAATATACAAATTATTGGACTATTTCGGGGTTTTTAAAAAATACCGGTTCCGAGCCCTGGGTCCAGTAGTTTCCGAGAAAATAGGCTGTGACAGACGGACAGACGCACGAGTGATCCTATAGGGTTTCGGTATTTTTTTCCCTTGAGGTACGGAACCCTAAAAATTGAGAAAGGTACGGTTTGGACACGTGAATGAGTGAAAGAAGGATAACAAAGAGAGTGTATAAGGGAGAAGTAGAAGTGGATTTGGAAGGGGTAGACCTCGGCGAACTTTCCCTGATCAGATCGGGGAAATCCTGAAGAAAGGCCAGGTGAAGAGCATCCTAAACCGGCGAGCTTGTATGAGGAATGTTATGAATGTGAAGGAAGCGAAAGAGGAATATGTCAAGATCGTAGCAAGTGGAAATCCGTGGTCTCTGCCTACCCCTCCGGGAAATAGGCGTGATTATATATATGTACTTATACACGGTGTAACATGAGTAAACCGAATAACTTTAACAGCGTATTCCTGATCATATTTAGAGACAAAAATGTCATATAAACTTTTTTGAAATTCACCTAGTTTCAGAGATATTATTAATTTAAAAAAAAAACTAGTTTTTATTGTTACATAGTGTAAAACGTCTTTTTGATGGTGACGTTGCTGCTATGGGACGTAGTCTAAATATCCTTATTGATAGATGTCAAAAAGTGACAAGTAAGTAACACCTTGCAAAAAGTAGGTTTTACGAAAAAAAAATGTAAAAATCAATTTTAAGTGACAAGTTTACAAATAACATTAATTTTTTATGTACAAATAGGTACATTCAGAAAATTGAAAACACAAAACAAGAATAATTATTTTTTTGGCGAAATTGACCTAAACACATATTATATTTTTTTCCTTCTTTTGACCTCAGAAATGCGTGGTTTAAATTATTCGGTTTCCTCATGTTACACCGTGTATATATGTATATATGTTTTCTGTAAGGGAAATTAAACATAATGACCAAAATGGCGTTACCTTTCCCTGTAAGCTCGGAGATCTCACTCATCAGCTTCGATCTAGATGATTCCCAAGGTTTTCTGTAACAAGAACACAGAATTTATCAAAAAATGTGACGTCCCACGGGTAAAGGTACCTTATGGCGGTTGGCGCTTACGCTATTATTAACGCCGCGACATAAGTGCCAGCCGCCATAAGGTACCTTTTACCGTGGAACGTCACAAATGATTATAATTAGCAACATCGTTAGGCTCGATCATCTCTGAATATGATGGAGTTCTCTTGCTCCGAATTATCATTCTGTATAACGCAATAGTGGACTACCGTAAAACGGGGTGAGTAGGTTTCGCGGGGAGAGGTGGGTTATGAATGGGGAGAGAAGGTTTGAGAGGGGGGTGAGAAGGGATTTTAAGGCTGCTGCTACAAAAATAATGTATTCCAATTTAAAATGGAGCTATAGTAATACGCATAATAAAAAAAATCGATTCAACAATCTTCCAAAATCACCTTTGTATGAAAACCCCTCTCACCCCAAATACGAGGCACTACGGGGTGAGGTGGGTTTTCCTCTATATTGTAAAGTTAGGAAATGCTACTTATATACATTATACACCATTCACTTTTCATATGTAAAAATAAAATGTTATCGAGGTTTGAATTTCAGTTTTACCCTACCCTACTCACCCCATTTTACGGTATTAAGTTACGTACCTAAACGTGGTCATTTACTCTATGTTACAGTCACCTGCAATAATACGTTACACAACGAATGCCGCAAAAACATGTGAAACGCTTTTATGGCTCAACAAATAAGATCACTGTCACAATAATATGGACGAGTGATACAAAGCGATTCGATGCCGAGGCGTAAGCAATCGTCACCTTGGCTAGGAGGCAAACGAGCAGACAAATCACCTATTGGTAAGCGATCTCAAAGCTTGCGACATCCCATCTGAGCGTCGGGAGGAGCTTGCGGTTAAGAGATCGGAATGGCGCAATAAGGTAAGAGAAGGTGTAGCTACTTTAGAAGAAGCTCGACTTGAACACCTGGACCAAAAGCGCCTTCAACGGAAGTCTCGACCTAAGCCGCCCTACGCTTACACTTACAACGACCAAGGGCAGCTTTATTGTGCACAGTGCGATCGGACATTTAAAACTAAGTTCGGTTTTGCGAGCCATTCATATACGTGCTCATCAGAGGAATTTGTAAAGGTCGCCGTTGTCGGACACGACATGGAGGACTATATTACTATAGGGGGTTTTGTAAGTGCGTTGCCGGCGTATATGGTTTTAAAAATGTGGGGATCCATTTGAGAGACTACCTGACGATGAATGACATTGTTTTTTTTCATAGTTAGAAAAGGTTTGACTGAGTACTATATAACCAGTGTCATAAAAGGTCATGGACTTTTTAACAAACATCTTTTTATCCTCTAGCCGCCCACACGTCAAACCTTGCCAAGCAAAATGAAATTTTATTCTGTCAATACCAAGGTTCAAAATAGAACGGAACAGGTGACCTTTTTATAGGTCTCTGGGCAGCTAGAAGTTATAACAGGTGTCACAGGCCCCTAATGACCCCTATGCCGTGGATGCATGGAGAAGGAAGAAACAGCCTCTCACGTAGTGTTGGAATGCAGCGGAGTGGCCCCATACAGGGCAAAACGTCTCGGATCCCCGTGAGACCTCCCCGAGGTCCTACTCAACATCAAAGTTTGATGGGATTCCTCTAGGACAGCGGTCGGCAACCTTTTAGCAGCCAAAAGCCAAATAGAAGTTAACGGAGGTAACGCGGGCCGTACTTTGTTAATATTTATGACTTTATGAGACATAGTCGTTTGTCACTATTACATACAAAATAGCCAAGGCGGCTCTCGAGCCGCAAGTGACAGGTTCACGAGCCGCATGCGGCCCGCGGGCCGCAGGTTGCCGACCGCTGCTCTAGGAGATGGGCTGGCAGGACTAGCCCACCTCCTACCACACAAAATAGGCGTCAGTCGCCGAGTTGCGGAAAATCGCCCAAACTACAATACCATGCAATACGTGGTGTAACATGAGGAAACCGAATAATTTTAACCACGCATTTCTGAGGTCAAAAGAAGGAAAAAATGTAACATGAGTTTAGGTCAATTTCGCCAAAAAAAAATATTTTTTGTGTTTTTTTTCAATTTTTTTAATGTATTTGTACATAAAAAATAAATGTTATTGGTAAACTTGTCACTTAAAATGGATTTATACATTTTATTTTCGTAAAACCTACTTTTTGCAAAGTGTTACTTATCACTTTTTGACATCTATCAATAAGGATATTTAGACTACGTCCCATAGCAGCAACATCACCATCAAAAAGGCCTTTTACTATGTAACAATAAAAACTTGTTTTTTTTTTAATTAATATTATCTCTGAAACTAGGCAAATTTCAAAAAAGTTTATAGGACATTTTTGTCTCTAAATATGATCAGGAATACGCTGTTAAAATTATTCGGTTTCCTCATGTTACACCGTGTATATGCAATACGTCGATATTTTACCTCTCATCTTCGCTAACAGCGTCGTTGCTCCGTCTCTCTCTAGTCTCCGTCAGATCGGACATGAATGACGGACACCACACGCATTTCAGCCCCAGCCACACAGTGAGGGCCCCAACGGCTAAGATAAGGGCCATCATGAGTTTTGGGGACTCGGAGGCCAGGATCTTCTTTAGACTGAAATATCGGTCCAAGGAGTTAAAAACCCATTAACGTTCATAATAGCGCCACTGCTAAATAATCGTGATAATTTAAATTTAACGAAAGAAGCGCTAGGCCACCACTAGCGGTGAGAGCGTGCGACTTGCAATCTGGAGGTCGCGGGTTCAAACCCCGGCTCGTACCAATGAGTTTTTCGGAACTTATGTACGAAATATCATTTGATATTTACCAGTCGCTTTTCGGTGAAGGAAAACATCGTGAGGAAACCGGACTAATCCCAATAAGGCCTAGTTTACCCTCTGGGTTGGAAGGTCAGATGGCAGTCGCTTTCGTAAAAACTAGTGCCTACGTCAAATCACGGGATTAGTTGTCAAGCGGACCCCAGGCTCTCATGAGCCGTGGCGAAATGCCGGGATAACGCGAGGAAGAAGAAAAAGATTTAAAATTAACGAAAGATATTTCGATAAGTTTTTGGCAAAAATTTCATTTTTGGTACAAGCTTTTATCGCTGACTGTACTTTTCTTACGACAGACAACTAATATTCATCGAGACAATTCAAAAAAATTAGGTTGCGTTGTTTCATCACAGAGTTCCTATGGCCACCTCCTGTCTCCATCATCAGATCAGTTCGACAGTACCATATTATTGTATTGTCATCAGAACTACATACAGCTGCCAATTTTCATGACGCTACCTATGATCCTTGGAAGATGGTTAAATTAATTACCTTAGATTCCATTACATAGTTAGTTACATACAGGTCGACCTAATAAAAGCTTGTTAAAAAGGGGCCGCTACGTACTTACTGTATTTTGTATGTAAGTACCTTTTGAATACATCAAACTAGTTTTTATGGTGCTGGATTCGTCGATCTATGAACTCATAACAAAAACGGCCGTTTTGACTTTGGACGCATACGTAGATCAACGAATCCAACAACATAAATACTTACTTTATTTTGTACGGTAACGTTTTGACTTTGGACGCATATGTAGATCAACGAATCCAACAACATAAATACTTACTTTATTTTGTACGGTAACGTTTTGACTTTGGACGCATATGTAGATCAACGAATCCAACAACATAAATAAGTACTTTATTTTGTACGGTAACGTTTTGACTTTGGACGCATATGTAGATCGACGAATCCAACAACATAAATAAGTACTTTATTTTGTACGGTAACGTTTTGACTTTGGACGCATATGTAGATCAACGAATCCAACAACATAAATAAGTACTTTATTTTGTACGGTAACGTTTTGACTTTGGACGCATATGTAGTTCAACGGATCCAACAACATAAATACTTACATTATTTTGTACGGTAACGCAGCAGACATAAGTTTGCTCCCATACAAAAATTGTACCAAGGGACACGAAATAAGTGTTCTAAAAGTTGATTCACCCCCCCACACTAATGTATGGTAGGTAGCGAGAGTTGTTGTTCGATTGCATACCAGCATCAATGCATTTACACTCTTTACAAGTGATCCACTGTGTCCCACATGGTACTTACGAGCGTGAGGTGAACGTCATCTGCGCTTCTTCGCTCGCTTGTTGTTCAATAGATTCACACTGAAATTTACAAGTGATCCACTGTGTCCCAAGTGCTACTTAGGAGCGTGAGATGGATGACATCTGCGTTCTTTGCTGGCTTGTTGTTGGTTTGTATACCAGCATCAACGCATTTACACTGTTTACAAGTGATCCACTGTGTACCATATAGTACTTACGAGCGTGAGGTGAACGAAAACGTATCATCTGTTTTCTTTGCTGGCTTGTTATTCGTTTGCATAAGTACCAGTATGCATTTTACACTGTTTACAAGTGATCCACTGTGTCCCACATGGTACTTACGAGCATGAGGTGAAAGAGAATGTATCCTCTGGATTGCAGGTGTTCGTCTGCATACCTGCCTCAGTGCAGCAGTCACCCTAGAAATTAAAAAAAAAAAAACTAATAGCTGACTAGATTTAAACCAAGAAAAGTTTGCAGTGATTTTGACAGCACACGCAGTGCAGGTGTTATTTTAAAAGTCAAACAAAATATACAACGTGACCCAAAAGTCAACGATGAGCTGGCACCTGAAGATGGACCTGCTCATGACTAGGTACTCGAGGAAACATAACAAAAAAAATAAAATATTAAAATTGTAGACATAGGGAATTGGAAGGAATTGTAATTTTTAGGGTTTCGTACCCAAAGGGTAAAACGGGACCCTATTACTAAGACTTCGCTGTCCGTCCGTCCGTCCGTCCGTCCGTCCGTCTGTCACCAGGCTGTATCTCACGAACCGTGATAGCTAGACAGTTGAAATTTTCACAGATGATGTATTTCTGTTGCCGCTATAACAACAAATACTAAAAACAGAATAAAATAAAGATTTAAATGGGGCTCCCATACAACAAACGTGATTTTTGACCAAAGTTAAGCAACGTCGGGAGTGGTCAGTACTTGGATGGGTGACCGTTCTTTTTTTTTGCTTTTTTTGTTTTTTTTTTTTAATTATGGTACGGAACCCTTCGTGCGCGAGTCCGACTCGCACTTGCCCGGTTTTTTCTTGTAATTCTATAATAAATTGAGATATATTTTTTTTATTATTTTTCCTCGTGTAGTCATGAGCAGGTCCATCTTCTGGTGCCAGCATTTCGTTGAATTTTGGAACACGTGGTATACTTAGTGTGAAATGAGGGCGTTGTTAGATTTCATTATGATTTTTATGGGGTCAGAAATGCCCAAGATTTGAGATTCCCGGCGTTTGTAGGCTGCGGTGACCGCTTTCCATCATGTTTGTTGGTCACCGATATAAAAAATATCACAGTAAATCTGGCAAATCACTCACACGACAACATCATTGGAAATCTTGCAAACTTCTATAAAACTATGACGTATAAATAACACTTGCACTGCGTGGGCTATCAAATCCGCTGCAGACTTTTCTTGGTGCGACTCTATTGCATTTTGGATATATTTATATGACTGTTTGGTTTACTAAATAAAAAAAAAGCTCTTTCTCCCAGATATTTGAAAATTTAAGGTAAAACTGTACCTTTGCTGATGGGGTTTTCTTTTTCTTCACTTTCACAAGATTTACTGTTTCGGAGCTGGAGCAATACAAAAAGATACTGTATTACTAAAAAAAACTGGTTTCGGTCGGACTGACTCTTTAGATGAAGGGAGTCGCCAGGGCTGGGGGGGGAGCATACATATAGTTATAAAGGGGGGGGGGGCAGTTGCCCCAACTGTGGTGATGTCCATGTTTTAAATAGCGATATGTTTGAATTTTTGTATTTTTTTTAATCGTATGGCAAACATAATAATATTGTAAAAATAGAAACAAATATATGTAATTATATTTCTACAAGACCATTAAGCCAACTTTGTGTGATTAATTCTAAGTAGGTAAATAAAAATTGCATTACAAATAAAGCCAATCAACTATTTATTAACTTTAACTGTTTACTGTTGTTATTTAAAAATATAACATGTAAGTATATATACATATACTTACTAAAATATTATAAAATGTTCTTTATATAAACAGTTCTACTGTAATCGGACTAATCAGCTAACTCACAGAAGATTAATACATTTTCGTGTCAAAATCAAACTTTTCAAGAGTGACCCAGGAGACACTATTATGGCCAGAGTGACCCGGGAGACACTATTATGACAAGAGTGACCCAGGAGACGCTGTTATGGCAAGCGTGACCCAGGAGACACTATTGTGGCAAACGATCCGACACAAAAAGTTGATTGACTGCAATACGGGTTACCCCTTCTGTTCTACACAAGTATGAAATCTCTTATTAAATGTGAGGTTTTGAATCAAAAGGTACCACATTTTCGGTTGGTATAAGGACGCTCTGACAGGCTATTTGTATAAAGATACCTTTTGTTTAATATCGTCACAAATAAACAGTTAAAAATGCACCTGGAATCAGAGCCTCCAAGTCTCCTGAAAAGTTTAGTGACGGGTGACTGTGTCTCCTGTGGCACCTTGCAGAGCCCGCTGAAAACATACAACTTTTTTTGTTACATCATAGAGAAATATGTACCTAAGTATAGAGTGCTAACTTCTTACATCTGTTTTTCTACCAAAACGCGGGCTATTTTCGTAGTCGACATGGGTTATTCGCGGACGGTCTAGAACGCAAAATGACTAGTGTAACATTTTGCCTATATCGCTCTTAGTCTACATCGCGAACGGTCCAGAACGCACCGCACGCACAGTTTCTTAGAAGAGCTGCTATACCATGTTCTATACACGTGCTTAGTATATGTCACTACCGAAAAATTCAAGTTTGGTTCATTTAAATTCGAAATAACTAGTATTTTAAGAGTGACCCAGGAGACCGTAACCATGGCAACTAGTGACAAGAAAAAATTGATTTACCCAAAAGCACTTTACCTATCGCACTCTTTGCACTTGATACCCGTCTTGTGGCAAGGGCAACAACGTGGGACCCTGACAAACAAATATCTTAACTTACACTCTGTATTTTTAGGTATTTAGGGCCCCCCACATCTAGCGTCTTTCGAGCGTCGGCGTCTACAACTCTATGGCCGCTGCTCGACGCAACGTCGACGCAACTGCGCAGCGACGTCATTTTCCATAGCGCTGACCAGACGCCGACGCTCGAAAGCCGCTAGATGTGGGGGGGGCCTTAAATAAAAGTAAACAAATAACTTGTACATTTTCGGGTAGGGTATAACATTTATTGGTTAATCAAATACAAAACCACCTGGATCTGTCACTGAACGACCTGACTTTAACCTACATTGTTTGATCATGTAATTTTCATCTACCCTCATCTGGCTTATGGAGCCATTTGAAGAGTAGATTTTGTTTACTTTTATTTAAATACTTAAAGATACAGACTATAGTGTTACGTACATCACTACATCTTATATAAGAAAGTCCCCGCTGCGTCTGTCTGTTTGTATGTATGTTCGCGATAAATTCGAAAACTACTGAACGGTTTCACTCGTCGTACTGATAGGTTTTCACTACCTAATCAATAGAGTAATAATGACGACGAGTCTGGCCTAGTGGGTAGTGACCTTGCCTATGAAGCCGATGGTCCCGGGTTCGAATCCTGGTAAGGGCATTTATTTGTATGATGATACAGATACTTGTTCCTGAGTCAAGGTTGTTTTCTATATATTTAAGTATTTATATATTATATATATCGTTGTCTGAGTACCCACAACACAAGCCTTCTTGAGCTTACTGTGGGGCTTAGTCAATTTGTGTAAAAAATGTCCCATAATATTTATTTATTTATTTATAATCAAATAGGTATATAATTTGTTAAAGTTTTGTGTAACCCGTGCCGGCGCGGCCGCTAGTAAATATAAAAGATAGTTTGATAATTTAGTTACGTTATAATAATTTGTATGTATTTGTATGTAAGCACATTATTAATTAAAATACATACCATTTAGTGCTCTGGAACATGATAACAACAAATAATTATAAAAATATCACATATAAAAATGGTTGTTAGTTTGACATCTGTGACAATTACTGTTGTTTCTTCTTTCTTTTTCTGTCTAAATAACATCTTGAGAAAATAGTTTGTAATTCCTATAATATCAGTTATACAGTGGAACCTCGCTAACTCGAACCTCGACAGTATTAGTCGTGGTATGAACCCGCGACCTCCGGATTACAAGTCGCACGTTCTTACCGCTAGGCCACCAGCGCTTTTTCCCTTTTGTATACTTACTAAGTAATAAAATTAGCGTTATAATTAAATCTTACATTTTACAAGCTTTTATTTAGTTTCACCTGACCTTTGTCTGTCTGTCTGTCTGTAATCAAATCTTGCAAGATAAATTTGATCCACTTCCCGGTTTCCGATAGAGCTGAAATTTTGCATACATACGTAGGTCGGGTGACAATGCAATATTATGGTGTCATGGAGCTGATCTGATGATGGAGACAGGAGGTGGCCATAGGAACTATGTGATGAAACAACGAAACCTAATTGTGTTTGGGGTTTTAAAATTGTCTCGATGAGCATTAGTTGCCTGTGGCAAGAAAAGTACAGTCAGCGATAAAAGCTTGTACCAAAAATTAGAATTTTGCCAAAAGCTTATTTCATAATACTTATGTAGTTGATCTTGGTCTTAAAACTTTCCAAAAAATAAATCTAATAATAACTAATGCTACCTAGGGCCCTTAAGGGTCTGAAGGCCCCTAAGGGCCACTAAGCCCGCAATTATAGCGCCACATATCAAATATCGTTTTACCGCCCGTAATGGTGGATACACGCAATTCGGTTGAGTGATACTACTTCTTCTTTAGGGTTCCTTGGGTAGGAGTAATAACTTAACCCCGATATGGGTTAGGGTTAAAACAAAAATATCTTTATTAAAACTGGTTAAAATATTTAATATAAGTATTTAATATTTATTGCACAAAAGAAAATACAAAAGGACAAAAATCGGACTTAATGCTATGAGGCATTCTCTACCAGTCCACCGTAAATGACCTTTTAGAAGATTTTATTGCAATATCCTATTTTGCAGAGTCGATTATTTTCAATGTATTGCAACATGGAGTTTGGTCATGTTTAAAACGTAGCGGTGATATTATCTTTGATTGCGACAAGATCAATTCATTTTAAACCAGTGCCACTAGAAAAAACAATAGTATTTTATCATCATGTACAAGCAGTGTCAGGTAGGGGGACAACGTTTTCGTGGCTGTAAGCCAATACGGGAGCAGTAAACACGATTAGAAAAAGAGCGTTTTAGGTGTGAAGTTAGGCACGTATGGAAAACTCGCGTAAAAACGTTTGTAACTCATGGTACGAATTGAAATTTTTAGTTCTTTACGTGACCGATAGAGGCTCTGTAGAATTACTCCATACATTTTCCTTAACTTTCTCACTATCGACTGTCATTCACGGAATGGTAGAGCTTCTGGCAGGTGTAATTAAATGTGCTCGTGACGAGCACAAGTATTTTATACAGTCGTGAATGATATAATGGAGAGCTTTTCAGTCGAGTACCGTGTTAAGGCCACGAAGCTTGCTGAGTGGCCTTATTGGGTACGAGATTGAAAAACTTGATTATATCGCTATTGTATATGTATAATACTTTTTCTACGATTCAACAAAAATAATATACATACTATGCTGTATATTATAGTTGTGTTGGAAGCCCATTCAACAATTACAGTCGACGAGTAGAAAAAAATGAGAGAGGCTGTATCAGGGACACAGCCGCTATGGCTGGCGTGAAACGTGGTGTGGACTGCTAATGCGAAGGCCGAAGGCCGAGCTCCGCGTAGGGCCGATGGCCCGAAGCGTCCAGGATTTAAGTGCTTTAACATAGAACAATAGTAAAAGTGTCTAAATGCGAAGGCCGAAGGCCGAGCTCCGCGTAGGGCCAAAGGCCCGAAGCGTCCAGGATTTAAGTGCTATAACACAGAACAATAGTAAAAGTGTATAAATGCGAAGGCCGAAGGCCGAGCTCCGCGTAGGGCCGAAGGCCCGAAGCGTCCAGGATTTTAGTGCTATAACACAGAACAATAGTAAAAGTGTCTAAATGCGAAGGCCGAAGGCCGAGCTCCGCGCAGGACCGAAGGCCCGAAGCGTCCAAGATGTCAGTGCTTAAACACATAACAATATTACAAGTGTCTAAATGCGAAGGCCGAAGGCCGAGCTCCGCGTAGGGCCGAAGGCCCGAAGCGTCCAGAATGTTAGTGCTTTAACACAGAACAATAGTACAAGTGTCTAAATGCGAAGGCCGAAGGCCGAGCTCCGCGTAGGGCCGAAGGCCCGAGGCGTCCAGGATTTAATTACTATAACACAAAACAATAGTACAAGTGTCTAAATGCGAAGGCCGAAGGCCGAGCTCCGCGTAGAGCCGAAGGCCCGAAGCGTCCAGGATTTAAGTGCTTTAACACAGAACAATAGTACAAGTGTCTAAATGCGAAGGCCGAAGGCCGAGCTCCGCGTAGGGCCGAAGGCCCGAAGCGTCCAGGACATCAGTATTTTAGCACAGAACAATAATACAAGTGTCTAAATGCGAAGGCAGAAGGCCGAGCTCCGCGTAGGGCCGAAGGCCCGAAGCGTCCAGGATGTTAGTGCTTTAACTCAGAACAATAGTACAATCGTCTTAATGCGAAGGCTGAAGGCCGAGTTCCGCATAGGGCCGAAGGCCCGAAGCGTCCAGGATTTAAGTGCTATACCACAGAACAATAGTACAAGTGTCTAAATGCGAAGGCCGAAGGCCGAGCTCCGCGTAGGGCCGAAGGCCTGAAGCGTCCAGGATTTAAGTGCTTTAACATAAAACAATAGTACAAGTGTCTAAATGCGAAGGCCGAGCTCCGCGTAGGACCGAAGGCCCGAAGCATGCAGGACATCAGTGCTTTAGCACAGAAAAATAGTACAAGTGTCTAAATGCGAAGGCCGAAGGCCGAGCTCCGCGTAGGGCCGAAGGCCCGAAGCGTCCAGGATTTAAATGCTATAACACTGAAAAATATTACAAGTGTATAAATGCGAAGGCCGAAGCGTCCAGGATGTCAGTGGTTAAACACAGAACTGACAGACTGGACGCTTCGGGCCTTCGACCCTACGCGGAGCTCGGCCTTCGGCCTTCGCATTTAGACGCTTGTAATATTGTTCTGTGTTAAAGCACTGACATCCTGGACGCTTCTTGCCTTCGGCCTTACGTAGAGCGCAGCCTTCGACCTTCGCATTTAGTTAGACTCTTGTACTATTGCTTTGTGTTTGAATACCGAAGTCGCACATATTTGAGTAATGTCTAAATTTTATCTGTAAAGATTATTTGGGGTCATAATGATTCACTGTATCTAGATGAACTTGAATACAGCATTTGATGGGTAATTTTAAAATAATTAATTACAGCGTCACACCTATTTTAATAATTAAATGATCAATTCATTTTGGAGTAATGAATGTAACGATTAGGTACAATTTTTTTGTAAATAACACACCGAAATTACGAGAATAGATATTTTATACGGGTAATACACGTTTTATAGCAAACTCGTTCGTGTTTTTCCTGTAGCCATCGCATTTAAGGGAATCTAAAAGCAATTTTTTGCGCAGCACCTTTACAGGCAGAATATTTCAATCAATACTTGAGACTCAAATGAGAAAAACGGGATATATTTGAACCACAGTCGTTACCTTTTATAGTACCTATTGTCCACAGAAGTGACCTTTTCTAAATTATGTTTTACCCATTACATCAGAAAGTACCTAACTAAGATTACTATATACTTACTAGCTTAAACTAATAACGCATTAGGAACTCGGGATTGTCAAGCAGCCGTCATACGTTATAGGTACGTGTTCTATCAAAGTAACTCGCGCCGCCGCGCCGCCATAGATGCTAATGCATTATTTGAGGAGATGAGCATGTATTACTATGGTGAATGTGGTATTAAAAGAAACGTTATTGCTTTATCTTACTATTTCAGGTATATTTTGTCAGTTTTGCGCCCTTTTTTTCGCACACGGTGGCCTCAAACAAGAGCAGTGATAAAAACTCTGTAAAAACGGTCACATTTTTATTTTTTAACAGCTTATTACAATTCCACGTACTTTATTTTACTCATATTTCATTAAAATAAAGTAAGATCTATCAAATGACATGAATTTTACCGAAATCGGTTAATGGGCTGATGAGTCATTACTAAATGAACACTGAAAATAGGGGTCATTTTTGCTCCGAATACGTCGTGTCTAGCGCAGAATCAGCGCCATCTATGTCAGCGGCACGTGCTGTTCCGAGTAATGGCTACTTTCTTCTACACATCTGTATCAAAACTATGTTTATAGGTATTATAGTTTCGGAGATATAAGCCGCCGCGCCATAACACTTTTTCGTTACATCGGTTTTTGATCCGAGCCCCTCTACGGGTTTTTAAAGACGTTTACCTACGTTTCACGTCAAAAAATATTTTTACTGCTCGGCTCACGGAAGTAAGGAACCATTACATTTAACCCCAAACTCACCCGCCATTTTTTTATTACACATATTTTACTAGCACTTTATTTACGCCGCTTACGCAGAGGAGAGTTATGAGTTTGATCCGTAAATGTTTTACCTATTCTAGTAAATTATTGAATGTTCAATTTTATGCGGTTATGGTATTTAATGTCGGTCGTTTCGTGTTTCTGTGTATCACTGATATTTAAATACAGATGTAGTGCATAATAGGGTACTTTCCTCTACTTAAAGTAAGTTATTACACATCGTGCACGAAAGAAAGCACCAGATAATTATTATAAAAACATAGATACTTAGCAGTTATTTTTAAACACAATATCTATTTAATGAATCGCGTAGAAATATAAAAAGTAAAGCTGACCATGACGTCACTATACTCGTTTTCGTAAAAATTCCACATTGGCAAATCGTTTTGACAGCTCTAAAAAGGAAGCTGATTTGACTAGTAGGAAAGTACACCAATTATTTTTCATCGTATTTTCACGGAAACGTACTTCCCGCCACCAACTTCGCACATAGGTAGCCACATAGGTAGGTTAGGTAGGCACATAGGTAGGTAGGTAGGTTGTTTTTTTTTTTAAATGGTCCTTAAAGCAGGCCACTGATGAGCCTTCCAAATGGATGCCGTTACAATGGATTCATCCAAATGGACGGCTTCCTAATATTAAACATTGTACGTTTTTGACATTCACGGACCGATTTTGGATTGCAGCCACGCTATTTGGACTGTTGGAAGGCTCGTCAGTGGCCAAGCCTACTCTTTTATCTCGCATACAATTTAATTTTAAAAGGCAGTTAGGGTAGAAAAAGGCGCGAAGTTAAAATATTCTATGGGACGATATACGCACCTACATATTTTTAATTTACCGCTCTTTTATACTGACGGAAATGGCTTGACTGAGTATAGAACCTAAATCTGTTAATGACCCAAATCTATACTCTGTGGCTTTAGGCATTTCAATAATTAAGTAAACAAATAATTTTTACATTTTCGGGTAGTTATAGGTGTTATAACATTAAATTTATTGGTTCACCAACCAAATACTAAATACAAAACCGCCTGGATCTGTCACTGTAATGTTTTCATCTACCCTCAACTGGCTTAAGGAACCATTTGAGGGTAGATTTTGATTACTTTTGTTTAAATACCTAAAGATACAGACTACAGACTATAAGTCTCCTACTTTGCCACTAAAATTTTCTGAAAAATAGTACAGTTTAAAAATAACTTTCCAGGTGTTCAGAACCTTTTCAATCGCGCTTGATTTATATTCCCCGCGCACGCTTCCGCTAAATGGAATTTAAAAGCAAACGCGTATTTGGAGCGTCTCATGTGAGATCTGTACCAGTCAATATTTATTACATAAATATTTTATATTATTTATAAACATTAATTAAAAATACATTTTTAATAAAATGTATAGAAGGGGGAGATATATAGAGTGGTATTACTAAAAGTAATGAATAACTAGCTTAAATCTAAAATAGGCCCTTGAGGCATTGTACCAAGGATGCTGGCAGCAGTTCCTCGCTGTATGTAGAATATAATATGAAATCGATATGGCACCTAGACAACAATAATGATCAACAATGATGACGATAAACGGTGACCTGTCCGGGCTATGCTTATAAAAAAAAAAAATATTTCAGACCTTGGTCCATACACTTACATCGAAAAACTAACTACAAACTAACTAAATTTAACTTAAAATAAAGTTTTGTTGAAATATGAACTAATTAAGATACATAGTGTTATTAGTTATTTTAATTATAATGGCTAAATGAGCGTTTCTCAAACTTTTTTGGTGACGGAACCCTTTTGGCAAGCGAAATATTTGACGGAGCCCTAAATTAAAAATTTTCGTTCACCATTGTGGACCAGATATACCTATAGAAGAGCTGGTTTTTTTCTTATTATCACTTACAAGTAAGTATATTCGCGGAGCCCCAATTTGAGAATGGCTGGGCTATTTAAATCATCGTTTTACTGGCGCATTTAATTTTACTGAGGTTGACTGAAGTAGCATGATAAATATGAACTTCTTCTTCCTCGCGTTATCCCGACATTTTGCCGCGGCTCATGGGAGCCTGGGGTCCGCTTGACAGCTAATCCCAAGAATTGACGTAGCCACTAGTTTTTACGAAAGCGACTGCCATCTGACCTTCCAACCCCGAGGGGAAACTAGGCCTTATTGAGATTAGTCCGGTTTCCTCACGATGTTTTCCTTTACGATAAATATCAAATTATATTTCGTACATAAGTTCCGAAAAACTCGTTGGTACGAGCCGGGATTTGAACCCGCGACCTCCGTATTGCAAGTCGCTCGCTCTTACCGCTAGGCCACCAGCGCTTCAGCATGACAAATATGAACGTTTCCGAGTAAATACGATGGAAAACAATTATACACTACAGCTTTAGCTGGTGTTTGCATAACGCGGTCCAACTAGGTGGGCCCACAATCGGGAAACGTAACAGATATCTACTCGTTCCACGTTACACCACTCATAAGATTTCATGTTTTCAGTTTTTTGACGGATTTTTTTTACAAGGGGGACTATTTTTTTATTCTTGACGTCCGAGAATTTTACTTGCGTGTTTATACTTTATATGCTGTGTTTCTTTAACATGGTTAATATGAAATAAATGCAAAAAATCATGATAGTGATAGTGACGACCGGTCTGGCCTAGTGGGTAATGACCCTGCCTATGAAGCCGATGGTCCCGGGTTCGAATCCTGGTAAGGGTATTTATTTGTATTATGATACAGATATTTGTTCCTGAGTCATGGTTGTTTTCTATATATTTAAGTATTTATATATTATATATATCGTTGTCTGAGTACCCACAACACAAGCCTTCTTGAGCTTACCGTGGGGCTTCGTCAATTTGTGTAAAAACTCCTATAATATTTATATATTTTTTATATAATTTTAAAGTATATGTTTCTGACTTTAATTTATTATTATTCACAATGGCGGGACTTAATCGTGTAAAATTAAGTTTTTATGTTTACCTCCGACGTTTCGAAGACGGCGTTGGTCTCGGAGAAGACTACTAAGTCTCGTTATTATGAATAATAATGAGTAAATTTTTTTTTTCAATCGTGAAAGTTTAAATCGGAGCTTAAATTTGTTTTACAAACATTAACTTGACCCTTAGTTTTGGGTTGAGAACCCCTGATATAAAAAAAACCGGCCAAGCGCGTGTTCGACTTGCACACGAAGGGTTCCGTACCATTATCAAAAAAACGGCCACCCATCCAAGTACTGACCCTGCCCGACGTTGCTTAACTTCGTTCAAAAATCACGTTTGTTGTATGGGAGCCCCACTTAAATCTTTATTTTATTCTGTTTTTAATATTTGTTGTTATAGCGGCAACAGAAATACATCATCTGTGAAAATTTCAACTGTCTAGCTATCACGGTTCGTGAGACAGCCTGGTGACAGACGGACGGACGAACAGCGGAGTCTTAGTTTAGGGTCCCGTTTTAACCTTTGGGTACGGAACCCTAAAAACCGCGGCTCTCCAGCCGCATGTAGTTTTTTGGAGTTACAACATTTCACGGTGCATTTTTTCCATTTTCCCAATATTTCAAAAACTATATTCGAGTAGGTTGGCAATACCTGGTCCCAGTAATAGGGGTGCTCAACCAGTATTTGACATCTGAGTATGTCGTCAACAAGCTTAGTTGATCCAGGCTTAGGTGAGATTTGACAAGAATACAGTGCGGGCGTGCTGAACTGGCTCCTGCTTTACATTTTTTTGTCTTAAATGAAGTACGTAGCATCTTTACACCAACGCTCTACCACTTAGATGGTTGCCAGAAATCCATTGGCAAAAAAAGTGCGAGTCGGACTCGCCCACCGAGGGTTCCGTACTTTTTAGTATTTGTCAATATAGTGGCAACAGAAATACATCATCTGTGAAAATTTCAACTGTCACGGTTCAATAGATACAGCCTGGTGACAGACAGACAGACGGACAGACGGACAGACGGACTGAGTGGAATCTTAGTAATAGGGTCCCGTTTCTACCCGTTGAGTACGAAACCCTAAAAAGGACACTCTGTGGACAATACAAAAAAAGTTGAGTCTCAGTTGAGTCAGTACTGAAAAAATTTAACTCACCTTTAAAGGTGCCGAAAAATTAGCTTTAGATTCCCTTAAATTTGCAATGTCTATAGGAAAGACGCGAACGAGTTTGCTATAACATGTGCATGACCCACGTACACTAAGCCACATAGATAACTGACCCCCCATGCAAACAAGTTTCTAAGCAAGGGGGTCAATTATCTCTGTCACCTACTGTATAGTCTGACAAAAAAGAGTAGAAATTAAAAAGTGGCAATACTGTAGTGTCGTCCCTTTCAAACCAATTCATACAAAACGGGACGACACTATAGTATTGCTACTTTATAATTTCTTCTCTTTTTTGTCAGGCTGTACACTAAGTACGAGAATTTGTGGAGGGCAATCTGAGCTACTACCAATTTTATATTTAAAAAATTGACTTACACAATTTGCACAGTTTTATTTTACACAGTAATTATTATTTTATCCGATTCCTTCGATAATGAACTACAATTTATATGATAAGTTAGAAGCTTCTGTAAAAAAAAAACTATATATAAATATCTAATACCAATAGCCAATTCTCTGAACACTGACTGTAATAGCCGTAAAAAAGAAGTACAATCGTAAAAATGTCTTGTCTCACTCCGTCGCATTACACATCGATACCTCGATACATGGACTGGTGTGAGACAGAAGAGGTAGCGGAAAGCAAAAATGGCAACATACCATACCTCTAGGCGTGGCTCAAGTACATCTGTTCCACACCAATTTGTGCGTGGCGCTGTCGCCACCTAGCGGCCATATCTCTCCTGATCGTAACAGACGCGTTTTGTTAGAGAGTGAGGCTTCTGTACCTAGCACTATTATTTATTCTGTGCCTCTACATGGTTACCCAAAGTTAAGAAGTCAATTTAGATTTACCAATTTTATCATTCTCTTTCAGCCTTCAAGTAAATGCTCCGAGGAATTGTTTATGGGCACCACACAGTCTTAATGAGAGTCGACGTCTAGTCAGCGTTACGGAAAATGGCGTCGCCCGAATGGCGAATGGCGTGTTCGGAACTGTCAAAATTTTGTTCTAACTGATAGGCCGATACCGTCTGGCGGACTGTTAATCAGTGGGCCCCTATAGCGTCGAGCAGTATCCATAGAGTTGACTACACGCTGACGCTCTGAAGATGCTTGTGTGTGGCTATCGTCCCTGTAGACCTAGCACATGATTGGCGCGACAGTATCTATGAAGTGATCCCATAAGAGGTCTACAAACAGTTTTGTGCGGAGCTCTTAAGACGAAACAGGAGCTGAGTTTTAAATATTTTAGGTAAATATACCCGTCTCGCTAACGGAAGCGGCTCCTAAAACCAGTGCGATAAGGACACGGCGAAAATTCCTGCGTAAAAATCTCAAAAATCGAGGTTTCGTACTCGACTGTTTCCTCCTCCAAAACTTAACCAATCGTAACCAAATTTGGAAATCTAAATGATTATGAAATTATCTGTGTCGCACCGTTTTACTTTTTTGGCTAATTGATATCAGTTTTGAATACTACGCCTCTCATTGTGGCATAGTCAATGGGGCCATTTTGGCCATTTTTGAAGGGCTCTAGCGCCTTAAAAAACAAAATTATCAAAAAAAGCAAAACAGATATTGACAATATGTACATATTAATCTGTATTGAAAAAATCATTGCTCTAGCATCAAAACCCACGGAGGAAACAGTCGAGTACGTTTGTATGGAGAAATGACCACTCCTGTTGACTCTTAATCCGCTTCCTCTTCTTTCTTAAGCCCCCTAATTTGTAGGGTAACACCCCCGACCTACACCTATAGGGTAAACCAACCATTTTACGACCGTTCCGGCCACGCTAGCCCCACGTTCCCACACCTCACCTTTGCGTCAATATCTCAACTTTCAACTTTATTTCTATCGTATTAAGAGTTATATATAGTTGTCTTGTGTGGGTCTTCGTAATTGAATCCATGTTATCGATTTCATTGGGGTTCTGTAGGCCTAAGGTTTTATCAGGGTTAATAGGAGAGATCACCTTGTTCGAGTCGTTGCCACATCGGGTAGAAAAGTCTATTATTTTGGGGAATTACATGGCACGCTATTGGAGCTTATACTCTGTATCTTTGGGTATTTAAATAAAACTAAACAAAATCTACCCTCAAATGGGTTAAGCCAGTTGAGGGTATATGAAAACATTATATGTTCAGATTGTTACGTTATGGTAATAGTCTATGGTTTTAGTTTATGGTCGAATTTGGATTTGGAACTTGTTCAATAAAAGATGGCTACCAATAAAAAAAAAAAAAAAAAAAACGAGGATGCCACATTGTCCTGTTTAAAAGACTATATACATAATGGTTGGCCAAATTCTAAGAATAACCTAAATGAATTAGTAAAACCTTTCTGGAATTTTCGCAATGAATTGTCCCTAGTCGACCAGATAATTTTAAGAAATAATCTTATTGTGATTCCAGTAGCATTACAAAAAATGATGCTAGAAATTATTCATGAAGGTCACTTAGGATTAAATACATGTCTTCGGAGAGCTAAAAACGTTCTATTTTGGCCTGGATTGACAAGTCAAATTAAAGAACTCTGCAACAACTGTCAAACATGTGCCTTATTTAGGAAAAATAATACTAAAGAACCAATTCAATTTCATGACATACCTAGACTACCATGGCTAAAGTTAGGCACTGATCTTTTTGAATTAAATTAACAAATACAGATAATGTAGGTAAGTCAGGTCGTTCAGTGATTGATCCAAGCGGTTTTGTGTTTGGTCGGTTACCAATTAATCTTATAAGTTTATAACTACCTTAAAATATAAAAATTGTTTGTTTACTTTTATTTAAATACCTAAAGATACAGACTATAGGTTGATATTCTATGTTTTCATATATGTATATCCCAAAAAAGTATACCGGGTGTGGCCTGTAACATGAGCAAAAAATTAAACTACAGGCTGTACTCCTCATACTGACCAGCATTTGTTCAGCGATTTTTAAAAATAACTTGTGGTTTGATTTTTAATACACTTTAAAGTTTATTCTAAGACGCAATGTATTGCGAATTTTGTTATGATTAAGGCGTGACAAGCAACGTCAATCACAATGATATGGCGTGGCGATGGCGTCCATTGAAGATAATATTTATTTTGTATGAAAAATAGGGAGTTTAAATACTTCATTATTTTTAAAAGTTGTTGAACAAAAGTGTCACCATGTGAGGAGTACAATCTATGTTTTAATTATTTGCTCGTGTTACAGGCCACACCCGGTATATCAATACGGTTTTACCGTTATTACATCCAACTAGGTACAGCTTCACGAAAAAATTACCAATAAAAACTTACCGTAAGCACCATAGGTGTGCCCCAGACTATCATGCCCCACGCCGGAGCGCGGCGCACATAAACATAATAAAATTAGACGCGGCCGTAAACAAGCCGGAATCGAACCCGGGACCGCGCGGCGCGTGTTATTTATGTGCGTCTGTCACTCACATATTAGCTGCTAGGGCTGGCAACAGTATCAAGAAATAAGTTATTAAAAATCACTTTGCAAGTCTTATGTAAAATTATCTCACATACCCATAGATTGCTAAAAGGAGTAAAAAATCACAATGATATTACATAATTACCATGAACATACTTATGAAATCTGCAGAATCATGTTACCTCAATTAATTACATGACTTTTAACAAAAGCGAACGGCCCAAATAAGAAATAAGTTTATTTAATAAGGTTTAGTTTATAAGTTTTTGGCTCAATTGCTTAAGGGTTAACTGGAAGAGATCCCTGAAAGGGATAAGTTCGCCTTTGTACTAATGAAGTGTGCTCTTTCATGTTTTATGTTTCTTTTTGTAAAACAAAGTATGTATTTTACTACTACTACTACTTAACACTTTAAACTCTCGCGTTTGTACACATATTTAATTACACAAACGGGTCTACCGCGATAATAATCTCATTGTATTTACCTTTAATTCCTACGTTTCAGTGAGTTGCACCAGCTGTGGTCACGGAGAGACTTCTTGAGAGAATCTTGAGCGTTGCGAGTGTTTCAAAGCACAAGGGTTAAACTAATTTTGCCAACGTGTGAAATACAACATTTTTCACCACACCAACGCGAGGAAAATACCAACTGTAATAAAAACTCAAATCTGTAATAAATTCAAAATGAAATCAAATCAAATCCAAATGCATATTATTAAATATTTATCACCCAAAATCATCATTTAAAAGTCCAATCTATCAGCCAACATGAGCAAACAATTTAAAATTTGCATAATATTACTTTGCCTCACATGTAGATAAAATACAATTTTCTTATCAGTTTTTGAAGTACAAAGAAAGCCTTTCCGAGCTGGTGTGGTGAAAATAAATAATATATATTTTCCAATTTTTTTACGTAACTTTTGTACTTATGTTTGTTTAAGCTATATGCGACCCTATTTGACTACTTGCTTGATTTGTTTCGCTTAAAACATGTTGTTTATTTAATAGTAATATAAAAATTACTGTGAAAATGCTGTACCAACCTACCTACTACATATTATTACTAATTTATTATCCACTGACTTGTAAAACATTGACTTTTATCAATACATATCTTGTGTCTTGTGCCTTTTGGCAACCCTAACGATGCGACCCTAAGATGATATTTGGCGGCGCTCGGCGATCTAACCTCGTTTTTAGGGTTCCGTACCCAAAGGGTAAAACGGGACCCTATTACTAAGACTTCGCTGTCCGTCCGTCCGTCCGTCCGTCCGTCTGTCACCAGGCTGTATCTCAGGAACCGTGATAGCTAGACAGTTGAAATTTTCACAGATGATGTATTTCTGTTGCCGCTATAACAACAAATACTAAAAACAGAATAAAATAAAGATTTAAATGGGGCTCCCATACAACAAACGTGATTTTTGACCAAAGTTAAGCAACGGCGGGAGTGGTCAGTACTTGGATGGGTGACCGTTCTTTTTTTTTGCATTTTTTTTGTTTTTTTTTGCATTATGGTACGGAACCCTTCGTGTGCGAGTCCGACTCGCACTTGCCCGGTTTTTTATTCACCCGTCCCAGGTTCGAGCCCTGTTTATGACCAGGTGACTTTTGTTTTTTTTACCTTAATTAAATATTAACAAATGTCTGTAGCCCTTTCTTAGGAGCTGACTTTCGATGAGAGGGTGTATTCTAAGGCTCAGGCATACAAATGAAAAATACAGAATTTTCCACTGAAATTCGAACCTTTAGCAGGCGTGGCTAGGGGTTGTAAAAAACGGTTTTTTTCTGACTTGAAAAAATACATGAAAAAAAACCGTGAATAAAAACCGTTTTTTTTCTGGAGTACGTTTTTTTTCCAAAAGTATAAAAACTCAAAATTTGCAAGGCAGTTAATACTTTTATACGGTTGTTTTACTTGTTTTAGACTTTATGTTAAGCATGAAACCAATTTAATTTAACAACTTTGATTAATAACAACATAAATGAAATCTGTAGTGGTAGTTATCGCAATTTACTGTTGGCAACACCAACGCCTCTCGTCGCCGCATCGGGGCACTTAGTTTTAAGTTACTTATATAAATAAATCACGAAAAAGCGTTATTGTGGCATATTTTTGTTCATCTGAAAAAAAAAACCTAATTTAGAAAAAAAACCATGGTGCCAGGTTATTTTTCATGTTTTTTTTTCATAAATTTGAAAAAAAACATTTGGTGTTTTTTCTATTTGCAACCCTAGGCGTGGCTCACTCCGCGATTTGGTCGCTTTGCTACAGGTAGCTAAAACTCCATCCGTTCGACCACGATTTTGGGGTTTGCCATAAGCGGCGCGTGGCGCTATCGCAACCTAGCGGCCATATCTGTGCTGATCGTGACAGACGCGTTTTATTAGAGAGTGAGTCTTCTGTACCTAGTACTATTATTTATTCTGTGCCTTTAGTGCTTTAGTGCCGTCGACTGGACAGAAATGGCTTTGGACAGAATGTTCAGCGGTGAGGTAGAGTAGCTGGTTCAGTTGAGGTTGAAGAAGAAAAGTCGGTCTTGTAGCCACAAAACTATACAATACAATACAATACAATACTCTTTATTGCACACCTCACATACACGTAGTTTACAATAAATGGACAATAACACAAACAAAGACAATAGAGGTAACAACAGGCGGTCTTATCGCTTAAGAGCGATCTCTTCCAGACAACCTCATTCATTCTCTTCAAGACTATATATATAATATAAAAAGCAAATTAACACATACAGTTAGTATAAGGTGAAAATTTGAAGTCAGAGTTTTTACGGTTACCAATTACCATAGTAACGGAATAAAAAGTTCTGTTTGACCTGCAAACATGCTTTTTTTTTTTTGTAATTGAGTAATTGATTTGAGTCAAACGGTCCTCGCTAGAGATACGGGCGGCCGTTTGCTCTTTGATTCAGTAAGAGCTGTGTTGGTGGTGGATTGCGGTGTCTGTTTAGTGGTTTTTAACCTGCCAACATGCTGGAGCGGGGCCGAAACCTTCGCCTTCAAAAATTATATTCATAACTTTGACAGGGATTATAGGTACACGAATCCCTGGTTGTCCCAGGACAACGCGGGTACTGGGTGGGATGGGTTATCATTTCGAAGTTTGTGCAGCTAATATAGTTGAAATAGAACTTCACTTACAGGTAAGTTCGTTTAATTTCCAATGCAGAAGGCGGTAATTTTGGACACGGCGCGTATAGTACGTCGGTTCCTCACTCTGCGGCCCTGACTACCGGCAGCTTGGGCCCTGCCCCGCTGCCGGCGGCACCCTAGGTTAGGTTTTTCATAATGTGTTTATAACTTTTTTTTATTGTTTTGTAAGTGTTTTTATATTTTACTTTTATATTCATATTATAATTAACCTAACTTAAGAAGAAAAATAAATAAAGATAATTTCCAATTATTATTACGCTGCACAAACTTCTTCAATGATAAATACTATGTAGATGTTTAGAGATTATCATATATAGCATACGGTCTTTGGTGTCGGAGGCCAAGATCCACTTCGGGTCGCTGCGCCACAGCAGTAAGTGCAGGGAATAGAGTTGATTTTGGTTTTGTTTGAAAATTGAACGAAACAAAACAAATGCGACTCTGTTCCAATTGAATATGATTTAAATTTCATCGAACTGAATAAGTACTATAGGTAGGACCTTGGGCCTTAGGAGGTTAAAGCCAGAACCAATAGGACTATTGATTGAATTAAAGAAAAAAAGTGTCCCCAGTTTAACATCACTGTTTTTTATACAAATTTTGGGTGTCCATTTTGTAACGGCCCATACAGCATGTAGGTATGTGAAAATCCCAATTTTTTTCAGACACTTTTTTTCCATTTTCATATCGATAGTCCTCGTGATTCAAACAAAGTAAATGGTTACACTTTTAAGTAAAAGTAAGTTTTTGGCAAAAATTTCATTTTTGGTACAAGATTTTATCGCTGACTGTACTTTTCTTACGACAGACAACTAATACTCATCGAGACAATTCTAAAAATCCCTAACACAATTAAGTTGCGTGGTTTCATCTCAGAGTTCCTATGGCCAACTCCTGTCTCCATTATCAGATCAGCTCGATGGTACCATAATATTGCATTGTCACGCGATTTATACATGCATGCAAAATTTCAGCTCAATCGGAAACCGGGAAGTAAACCGGGAAGTGGATAAAATTTAACTTGCAAGATTTGATTACAGACAGACAGACACCGGTTAGGTGAAACTAAATAAAAGCTTGTAATAATGACCCTATAAGGTATTTGTAATATGGACATGTTTAAATTTTAAATGATAAATCTCTCCTCTTCTTTCCCCTGCCCTTATCCCATCGTTTTTTGGGTCTTCCATCCGCTGTCCGTCCATCAACATTCATCCCTAACATTCTTTTGCCTATACGGCATTCATCCCTCCTCATTACATGCCCATACCACGCTAACCTACTACTCCTCATCTTCTCCGTTACTGGTGCCTTTTATGGCTCCTCTACACGATGGGCCAACGCCGGCCACTCCAAGGAACGCATTTATGCGTTAGAGAGCAAGTGATATTGCTATCTCATTCTACCGCATGGCTGCGTCCCTTGGAGTGGCCGGCGTTGGCCTATCGTGTAGAGGAGCTATTATACAGGATGTATCAGAACGAAAGGCAAAGAAAGAGACCCATTAATGTTTAGGTCATACTGAGCAAAAAAATATTGGATGATTCATACATTTTGCTGGTCTGATGGTCTGATGTTGAATTTTCCTATGGGGGAGTCAATTTTTTTTCCGCGTTTTCGGGGATGGTCCCATAGTAAAAGCTGCTCAGAACCTATGACCTAAACATTAATGGGTCCCTTTCTTTGCCTTTCCTTCTGATAGGGTGGCCAAATAAGAGGTATACACTTTATTTTTGAAATTTTATTCTATAAAATGTAAAAAATATTAAGTATTCCTTGTTAAATATAATATGTAGGGTCAGCAATTACACATGGAAAATAATGTCAGACAAATGTCCACCTCTAGCAGCATGGCAGATGCGAACCCTTATCATCGCGTTTTTCATCACTTTTTCACACATTTCTGGCGTTATCTCAGCGACAGTGTTTCGAATATTTTGTTTTAATTGCTGAAGGTTCGTTGGCCTATTAGCATAGACACGTACGTCCCTTTAGATAGCCCCACAGAAAAAAGTCAGGAGCTGTTAAATCAGGCGATCTTAGGGGCCAGTCAATGTCACCGTTTCTCGAAATTAATCGACCGGGAAACGTTATTTTTAATGTTTCTATTGCGTTTTAATGATTAAAACACGTTGTTCTGTCGTAAAACGCTCCATAATAAATTTGCCGTATCTACACAAACTAATTTTCATGCAATAACTGTCATATTTACCGCCAAAATAAAATGGCGGCAAAAAAACGTTGTATACCTCTAAGTTGGCCACCCTGTACATACTGTATACTACTCATTCTTAATCCGATCCTTTCTCGTCACTCCACACACATCCATCTCAACATTCTCATATGTCATTTTCATTTAATTTTTAAATTTTAAATGATAAATAAGACCCAAGAATTAGAATTTCTGAATCCCGCTCCCCTGCAGTCAGATGCAGCAAGAATGCTCGGAATACAAAATGGCCGCTCGCTCGAGCGGCTGAAGCATTGTTTATTTGTAATCCTATTCTGAGATTATCCTGCTTGCTATGAGTTGTATAAACAGTAACACTCCTTGCTCTCTTGCAATTATTGTGCCCCTTACAGCAAAAATCGGCAGATGTTTTTTTAGAGAAAATGACAGGCAAGGCGTCTCCAGTTACTTAATGCTCTAAGTCCGTAGACCGTTTAAGAGCCCATCAACGTGCACACTAGCGCCACTGCTAATTAATCGTGATTATTTAAATTTAACGACAGGTATTTAAAAAAGGGGGCCAAACTCGGGGATCAAACTAGTTTTTATGTTGCTGGATGTTTCGATGTCCTAGTTCGACGAATCCAGCAACATATAAACAACAATTTAATTCATAATATAAGTAATTTTTATCTCAACGGGAAATATTTTTTTAATAAGTATTAAAAACAACATAGTGGTATCATTAAAACTAACTATAAATTAAAGATTTAAAAACTAAACTAAAATTAAAATATAACTACTTATAAACTAGTTTGAAGTATTAAAAAGGTACTTAAATACACAATACAGGGGGCCGATTTTTGAAATTCGACCGCTCGATTTCGTGTATTTCGTTCAATAATATCACCATTAGGCATTTAAATTCTACTAATAGAATTAAAAACGAGTGGTCAATACCACTAGATTCCCAATTTCTATCGCTCGTATTTCAAAAATTTGCATTTCGCCGATTTCCACCGATTTTCGAGATCGAAAATTTCGAAATCGAACGATCGAAATTCAAAAATCGGCCCGCAGTACGTAGCGACCGCCTTTTTGAAATAGCTGTCGTTAAAATAATCACGATTATTTAGCAGTGGCGCTAGTGTGCACGTTGATGCGCTCTTAAATAGTATAAGGGCCACTTGCACCATTCCACTAACCCTGGGTTAGCCGTTAAAACCTGGAGTCACCATGGTTACCAGTACAATTTGACACTGGGTTAACGGTTTAACCGCTTCACCTCAGGTTAGTGGGATGGTGCAAGGGGCGCTATAAATACAATATTTTAGTTTTTTAATACAGAAATCAAAGCAGCGATCAGACTAAACGAATTAATCCGTTTACAAGGGAGATAATGTAATTCTCGAGGCGTAAGCCGCGACCGCGGCAGGCGCTGCTCATTATAATATCCTCGTTGCTTTCTTTAACTTGCAATTTCTGTGGATAAAGTAGGGTAGTGCATTATCCTTAAAGCATTAGGGTATTTGACTTTGTTTAAAATAGTTTTGTACACATATTTAATTACACAAACGGGTCTACCGCGATATAAGTTTAAAAGCGCCTTAAAACTGTACCTATTGCAAACACAATTGCACATGTGCAAGTGCACTGAAGTGTTTAGATATAATAGTAATAATTTAAGATTAGTAGTCACTTAAATAAAATACATGCGTATTATTGTGTATGTAGAGACTCTTACCTGCAGGCAAACTGTATAATTGTATATGCAGTTTTGCAGGGACCTGTCCAACTATATTGTACCTGTAGATACTGTGTATTAATAATAATTAATAAATATCTTGGACACGGCGCGGATAGTACGTCGGTTCCTCTCTCTGCAGCCCTGACCACCGGTAGCTTGGGCCTTGCCCCGCTGCTGGCGGCACCCTAGGTTAGGTTTTTTATAATGTGTTTATATGTATTTTTTATTGTTTTGTAAGTGCTTTTATATTTTACTTTTATATTCATATTATAAAAACCCTAGCCTAAGAGAAATGATGAATAAAGATAATAAATAAATAAATAGACAGCAGTTAATTTTAGATTTTAGACAAAATTTCTATTTTAAAACCCGAATGAAAGTAATAAAGAGTGGGTAATTTGCTTTGATCGTCATCGTTTGATTGTAACGTCACATGCTAGTGTTTCACATAAATTCCATAGTAGCAAAATCATTTTGACAATTCGAAAAAAGAAACTGATTTGTCTAGTATATACATACATACGTATATATTATATACTTAGGTACCTAATATAAATTATGTCGTTGATGTCTTTTGTACCGAAAATCTTTATAAATCTAATATTAATCCCTCTGCATTTAAAAGCCCTCGGGTGTTGCGGATGTCCACGGGCGGCGGTGATCGCTTACCGTCTGCTCATTTGCCTCTATCATGATTTTTTTACAAAGAATTTACTTCACTTAATCAAAATGTTACTAATGTATCTGACCAACTCTGTATCTTTATGTATTCATAATCATTTATTCGATGCAATCCATGGTGTTTATACAGGTGTTTAGGTAAGTACTTAAATAAAAGTAAACAAATTACATATTTGTAAATTTTCGGGTAGTTCTAACATTTGATTAACTATCCAAATACAAAACCACCTGGATCTGTCAGTGAACGACTGAGTTAAACCATATCTTTCTCTATGGTTTAATCTACATTATTAAATTTGATTGTGTAATGTTTTCATCTACCCTCAACTGGCTTAAGGAGCCATTTGAGGGTAGATTTTGTTTACTCTTTTTTAAATTTATATAAATAAAATTTAGGTACCTACCTAAAGATACAGACTATATATATGTGAGTAACATTTCATATTTTGCAATTCGTTTCCAATTTACATGGTATATACGTACCTAGTTCGGTAAAAATCCAAATTGTTTGGGTTCATTACTTAAAATTGTAATTTAAATGATATTTTAAAGTTATGTTAAAGTGACAGGGGGCTATTATATATAAATTACGTCATTTCAAATTAGGGGTGGGGGGGTCTGGACATCGGATGATGGTAGCATGACGTAGGAGGAAACGGGGTTATTCGAAGCATGATTTTTGGATGATTTTAGGGGGGGGGGGGTCAAAAAACAATGACGTAATTTATGGACAGCCCCCATGATAAAATTTAATGTAATTTAGTAATTAAGTTTTTTGTGATACCTATGGATTTTTACTGTCCGAAATAAAATATTTTTTTATTGTTTTATAATATTAGCTTCTATCCGCGACTTCGTTTGCGTGGCAAGATGATGATGATGATGTTTGATAAAAACTACCCGGGTCCTTTCTCGGGCCTTATACTATTTTCATACCAGGTACGACGGTTTAAGCATGAAAATCTAACAGAAATACCTACTGAGTTAAATACCTACAATTATTTTAAAATTGGATCGAAAGTATCGAAACATGTCGAGATAAAACGTTTGTACTGAGTACCTTTACTGATAAGGAATAAGACGGTATTAAAAGATACTACTTCTGCCATCTACCGTCGAGTAGAGCGGCTAATAACATTTTGGCATAATTTTAGCTAAAATTTGTGACTACCAAGTGACTACGTTATATAAAGTTATAACTAACTAGCACCTCCTGCATTTTATATGTTGATTAATAAAAAACATTACTAAATAAAATACATTTTTGCAATTTAATTAAGTAAACGATTCTTTGGACAATAATTTTGATTACTGGTCCTGCCATCTGTTGCAGGGTGTGTTAAACTATCAAACCAATTTGTGACTGACTGAATGAGCTCTCGTTGTGCTTGGGAATACCAATGTCTACGTAGTTCAACGGCTTGTGTACAGATGGCGTGGTAATAAAACAAAATTTGAAAAACCTACGTCAAAGGTATGTTTACATTTTTCCACCATTTTTCGACTTGTTTCAAAGCAGTAAGACTAGTAAGAGATTCAAAATAGTAAACATATCTTTGACGTCGACTGTACCTGAAGGTAATTTATTTATTTATACCAAACTTTATTGAACATAAAATAATAAGTATAAATGGCTGACTTTGTGCCTTAAGGCATAGAGAAATATAGTAAGACAAGAGTGCTCACTCCATACATCAGTTTTGGTACCAAAAATATTAGTATTTTCATAGTCGACATCTAGCATCGAGTAGCGGAATTATCAGTACCGCTACTTGACAATAGATGTAGCGGCGACCGAAAAGTCTAACGCTCAACAATTTTCAGCTAATATTATAAACGGATTAACCGGAACTCTATTTTCACCTCCTGCTCCTAATCTTGTTCTTCTTCTTCAGCGTGTGCTCGCCCACCGTTGGGCATACGCCTCTCCAGTCTCTCTCCATTTTGCTCCTAATATTAGTTGTAAATTGTTGTTCAATACAATTTTCGTGGGTCGCCACTCAAGAGACATCTAGTATCGAGTAGCGGTACTGATAATTCCGCTACTCGATGCGAGATGTCGACTATGAAAATACTAATATTTATGGTACCAAAACTGATGTATGGACTTATGGAGTGAGCACTCTTGTCTTATTATATTTCTCTATGCTAGTGGGTAGTGACACTGCCTGTGAAGCCGATGGTCCTGGGTTCGAATCCCGATAAGGGCATTTACTTGTGTGATGAACATAGATATTTTTTCCTGAGTCATGGGTGTTTTATATGTATTTATAATATGTATATATTATATTATATATATCGTTGTCTAAGTACCCACCCACAACACAAGCCTTATTGAGCTTAGTGTGGGACTTAGTCAATTTGTGTAATAATGTCCTATTATAATATTTATTTATTTATTATATAGATATTTATTTATCATGTTAGATGCAGGGTGCGGCTTATAATTATAACCGATATCACTACAAACTATTAATTTCTCATAAAGCCATAATGGAGCATTTTTATTTATTTTCAGTTGTATATCGTTACCCTGCATAGCAGTTTAATTTGAGTATAAAATAGCTAATTAAAGTAATTAATTTTAAGAGTAAGGTAAAACTACAATAGGGCATTTGACTACTAGTCAAATCAGTGTCTTTTTAAGAACTGTCAAAACGATTTTGCTACTATGGAATTTATATGAAACACTAGCATGTGACGTCACAATTAAATTACCTACTCTTTATAGTTTCATACGGGCTTTAAAATTTAAATTGCTGGAAGAGATCCCTTATAGGGATAAGTTCGCCTTTGTACTTCGATTACTGTAATTTATTTTTATAAACCTGTGTTGTGTACAATAAAGTGATTACTACTAAAGAGAATAGATAGTATAGAGGGGTCCTGTCATAGTAAATTTTGTACTATTATATCATAGTAATTTTATACTTGTACACACGACTGAAACTCAAAATTAACACGTAGGTATAAAATTATCAAAAAAATGTATATAGGTATATGGATAAATGATTTTATTATTTTTATATTGTTTTGACCCATGCCCATTCACTGATATCTTTGTGTTAAAATTGTTAAATATGAAACGGTGTCGTCACGCCATCTAGCCCAGCATAGGCCAAAGGTGTGTGCGTCATCTATCCGAGAATGACTTTTTCTCGAATTCCGAGGCACGTTTTTTCCTTACACTATTCATCTTATACGAAGTTAGGTAGGTATGTCTTTATCTCTATTAATCTTCTGGTGCTTTATTTCATGCATGGAGTAAAATAATTTATTTTAAATACAGTTAAATACCCTATTTAGGATAAAATGACTAATAATATTAACAAACAGTTCGATACCCTATTATCATAATTGTAATCACCGCGACACGATGGAATGTAAACAAGTTGAAGTTGTTACAAAAATTCACTCACGCCATAAACGTACGAACCCTACATTACTGGCATTCTAAGTGCCTTGCTATTTAATTCTTACACTCAAAATGTAAAGAAACATACGTAAATTACTCACACTTAAGCCCTTTGGGCATTAGTTTCAATAAATAGTATACTACTTTTGCTCCGAGACTGTTTTCATCCAAAATGACTTAAGTTGGCTAATGCGAAAACAATAGTATGTTTATGTTTTTAGCTATATCTTTTAAACTACTGAACCGATTTTGATTTTTCTTTCATTGTTAGAAAGCCAATTAAATAAGGATTCATTCCATATATTTTTGTTGTAATATGTTTATGGGTTGTTCTTAGAAATAAGAGAATCCCGAAGCAATGCGGAAGAATTTTAAATTTATAAAGAAGGATAAGCCGTTATGTGATGAAAAGGATGTTGTGATCTCGTTTAAAAATGGTATACCACTTTTCAAGTATTTCTAGAGTAGTTTTAAAAGGTATTAAGTTATGGAAATATTTGATTATTTTGTACATTTCGGATGTAAAGTTTCGTTTTCGAAAGCGGGATACGGCTTTCGTTGCGAAAGGCAAGTATTTAATGTTTCTCGGTGAAATGTTTTTGCAATCGCAAATGTGTTTCGAAATGTGAGAAAAGTGTGTTTGGTAATTGGCTCCATACGGGGTTAAAGAATATTTCACAATTTTCCAAATATGTAACCTACTATTTTAACCGACTCATCATTGGCCCTTTTTTAGGGTTCCGTAGCCAAATGGCAAAAAACGGAACCCTTATGGATTCGTAGTAGTAGTATTTAGTAAACTCTTTATTGTACAAAAAGACATATTAAAAATAACATACAATTAGTAAGAAGTACAAAGGTGAACTTATCCCTTTGAGGGATCTCTTCCAGTTAACCTCGTCATGTCTGTCCGTCTGTCTGTCTGTCCGTGTATGTCACAGCCACTTTTTTAATTTTTAACAAGCAGAAACGTCTGCGAACGATGCTATTAATAATTAAATATTAATAATTGGCCCTTTTGTCTATTCCAGTACTCCTAGTGTAAACTTAAATTTGAGTTTCCAAAATGTCCCGCTTGGCGTGCTGTTCAAAATCTCACCACTATACCTTAAAATAAAACAAAGTCCCCCGGCGCGTCTGTGTAATATTTGTATGTTGATTCGCGATAAACTCAAAAACTACCCAACGGATTTTCATGCGCTTTTCACCTATCAATAGGGTGATTCTTGAGGAAGGTTTACGTCGAAGCCGGGGCGGGTCGCTAGTACAAAATAAGACTTAATACAAATGCGTACAGTCAACTCAGCAGCAAAAGTTACAATGCGGGCGTGATGCTAAAAAATTACCTTGACACACTCTTATTCTCTTAACAATAAAGCCGTGTCAAGATCATTTTGAACACCTTACCCGCTTAGCAACTTCTGCTGTTGAATGTACTTCTGTCACACTATCGAATGAAATTTACACTTATACATTTGACTTAGGTAAGTATACGTCGTTAAAGGTTCCACCATAGCGATGCTATCCAACATTAAACGTGACAGTCCATTTCCAACAACAGCTGCATTACTGTTCATTTTACTATGGAAATTGATACTGACAGCGACGCGTTCAGTACCAGTAGTGCAGCTGCGGTTAGAAATGGAATGTTACCATATGACATTATTATTTGCAGAAGATAATATTAAGATAAGTTGTTGAAATGTGTATGATAAGTTACATGTCTGATAAGTGTCATAAACAGAGTAATGTATTACTTTAGATTATCTAGACCCCCAACGAAGTAAATATGTTTTGTACTGATTTTTAGGGTCCCGTACCCAAAGGGTAAAAACTAAAAACGGTCGTTTGTCCATATATTTTTGGATATTTAACTGGGTTGTTGTTTAGATATAATTAATAATAATAATGGATAGGTTAGGTTTTTATAATTTCTATTTCTTTATTTTAAATCACATGCATAAACTTACAGCTAAGAATGCCAAAACGCTTATGCTGTAGGGACAATACATACAATTAGATTCAAACACAGTCTATAGTTCGTTTTTTTTAGCATTAGAAAGAACTTGCAAGAAGGTAAGCGATCTTGACATGTCTTTTAATTGAAAAACGCTTTTTAAAAATCGAAAACTATTACTTATGAAAGCAGAAGAATATAAATGGTCGCATTAGATTCATAAATTGTTACATATTTGCCGTAATTTATTTTTAAAATGTGTTTTTCAATTAAAAGACACATCAAGATTGTTTACCTTATTTCTAATGCTAAAAAAACGAACTATAGAGATTAAAACATTACAACAAAACATAAACAATCAAATACGGTCAGCTTAAACCACAAACATTATATTAGGTACACATAAATGTGTTTATATGTATTTTTTATTGTTTTGTAGATAAGTGTTTTTATATTTTACTTTTATATTCATATTATAAATAACCTTACTGATATTGATTTGTCCAGGTGTCGCCGTCAACGGATACGTCTGCGAGGACATCATCATCATCATCATCGTCATCATAAATAACCTAACTTAAGACCAAAAATAAATAAAGATTGTAATATATAATATGTATAGGTACTATATTTCCATTTCGTTAGAAGCGTTTCGTCAGTAAATTGTGGGTACCAGGCTTGGACCATCATTTGTGACTTTTGTATTGCTTAAAGACAATGGGTCCCATACATACATTTGATCCTCAAAACAAACCTGATCGATTGATACCATTCATAAAAAACCGGCCAAGAGCGAGTCGGACTCGCGTTTCTAGGGTTCTGTACATAAGTCCGAGTCACGCTTGATTGCACATTTCTAACAGGTTTTCCTGTCATCTATAGGTTAAAGAGCTATTTTTGTATTTTTTTCTAAATTTTTGACCCGGTAGTTTCGGAAATAAAGGGGGAAGGGGGAGAGTGGTAATTTATTGGTTATTTTTTTAAATAACTTCTAACCTATTTATTTTAAAATTATAAGCTCTACAAAATGAGCTCTTTCATTTGACATATAACACGATATATTTTGAAAAACTTTATTTTTTAATTTTCACATATACCCCCCAAAAGTTCCTCCCATGTTTAAAATTCATTTATTTACGTTACATGTTCGTCTTTAGGTCACTAATTTACATATGTGTGCCAAATTTCAACTTAATTGCTCCAGTAGTTTCCGAGAAAATAGGCTGTGACAAACGAACAGACAGACGAGTGATCCTATAAGGGTTCCGTTTTTTCCTTTTGGGTACGGAACCCTAAAAAATGTCAAATAACCTATTGTTTCGCTACTCAAGAAAATGGTCTGACTGTACCTAAGGTAAACGTACTGGTGCTCGACGCGGTCCCAGTACATGTTATCTTGAAAAGTTGAAACTTACGTCATTGGGCCCGATTCGGATTTTGAAATATACATCTATTAGATATCTTTTAGACATCACCAAGATACGATAACGATATGTTTAAGATCTAACCTGTCAAATTTGACATTTGCGCGATTCTGGAGATACTTTTAAACGATTTCCACAGGATACGACTTAGAGATCCAATTCACATCTATTACATATCTTACTCTATCTAACGTAAAAGTGACATTGGTTGCCCGAATTGCGCTGCAAAAGAGAACTAGTTGATATCTAAACTATAACGTATCTAGAATGGATCTAGTACGTGTCATCTCTTGTGAATATCTTGAAGTTCGAATACGGCAGATTGTCAATAGAGATGACAGCAAGGTGTCATCTATTGGGCATTAGCATGTCGAGCACTAGTACGTTTACCCTACTTGGTTTCCTTCATAAGAGAGCGTCAAGTTTACTTGAAACTTGTTTTACCTATTCAGGGGTAAACAACCTTAAAGGGTATTTCTCATTGAGTATGCCCAAGACATTTTACACAAATTGACTAAGCCCCACGGTAAGCTCAAGAAGGCTTGTGTTGTGGGTACTCAGACAACGATATATATAATATATAAATACTTGTATTTACATAGAAAACAACCACGACTCAGGAACAAATTTCTGTATCATCATACAAATAAATGCCCTTACCAGGATTCCAACCCAGGACCATCGGCTTCACAGGCAGGTTCACTACCCACTAGGCCAGACCGGTCGTCAGAATATTATAATATTAATTGTTAGTTAGTAAGTATATATTGATCAACTATTTCTTGTTGTTATTCTGTCCCATCAGTCAGGAGACAATAGTAGCATAGTTTCTTAGAAGAGCTGCTGCTGTACAAACGTGCTTAGTAGATTTGCTTTTGAAACGTGCTTTAAATACGAAATAACTAGTATTTTAAGAGTGACCCAGGAGACCGTAACCATGGCAACTAGTGACAAGAAAAAGTTGATTCACCCAGCTACACCTACTGGATAAAATTGTATAGATTCTTACTATATTGTCTAACATCAACAACATATACAGTTATACACATAAAATGTATGGCTTGTGAATAATAATAAAAAAACCTTCCATCAACGTCTTTTTAATCCTGTAACTACTCTGTAGCTTTATACAGTTAGACCAAGACAATTCTGCAACGATTTTGATAGCACACGCAGAGCAAGTGTTATTTTAAACGCCATACTTCTATGAAATTATGACGTAACTCGTATAAATAACACTTTCCCTGTGTAATCATCTTCCTCGCGTTGTCCCAGCATTTTGCCACGGCCTGGCCGCCTGGAGTCCGCTTGGCAACTAATCCCAAGAATTGGCGTGGGCACTAGGTTTTACGAAAGCGACTGCCATCTGACCTTCCAACCCAGAGGGTAAACTTCTTCTTCCTCGGTCCCTCGGACAGATGCGGCAAGGGACTTTGTTTTATAAGATTTATAGATATTCATAGTCATAGTCATTTATTTATAATATTTTAAATATTACATGTCAAGTTATTAGGCAATAGGTATTAAATTTTTATATAACATTCAAATTAATTAAATAATCAGCTTAATTAAAATATCAGGATAGGTACAATGTCAATTATTCAATTAAATTATTAAAGTAGATTTAGCTTACATTAAATTTTTATCAATAAATTACATTTATAAATTATTCGGTAGATCAAAGAAATCTTTAATATCGTAAAAAGAGTAGTTTAACAGCCATTTTCTTAATTTTTTTAAAAATATTTGGCTACTACCCGCATTTTTTATCTCTGTTGGGAGCTATTCATTTATAGCCTCGTGCCGCCCAATGTACATTATAATATTTATAATGTACAATCAGTTTTGATGGAATGTCAACCTTAATAAAAACCAATTATAGACCAGCGGTGGAACAAAAATGGGTTTTGATAACATTAAAGTTTTTTCTTTTTTGATATGTTATTGTAAGCATGTTAAATAACATTCATGTAAAAAGTTAGAAAATTTTAGGTGGAGCGTTCGGCCATATTTAAATTTTCAATTTTTGCTAAATAACTATGTCAATATAAAATTAAAGTTACAAAAAACTTTAACATATTCAATAACACTTTAATTTATTCACACTATTCGGTTTTTAGAAATCTGGAACAACTGCTTTCTGGTGAACGTAAAAACAGGAATTATTATGAAAATACAGAATTAGAGTAGCTGATATTGCAAAATTACGATATTATCTATCAACTTAGTATACATGTAAAAAGTTAGAAATGTAGACAATGTGCTTGTCTAGATATTGATTTCTCGTTAAGCAGTATAGCCAATATTGAATTAAAGTTTGTAGAGTTAATATTACACGGTCATAATAAAGACCTTACTTCTCACACAAAAGATTAGAAATATAAAATCACGGCGACACTAAATACTGATACGTAAGTATGCATTCCGAGCTTATATTAAGTTACATTTCAAACGCGCGGCGTTTGCGCGCGCCGCGCTGTGCGCCGTGGCAGGAGGCAGCGATCGACGGTCGCGGGCTAGCGGTTAGCGCGGTGCCCTTAAAAATACGCAAAGCGTTTATAAAATCATTATCAATGGTAAATAGTTATTTTACACAGTACACTAATGGAAACTTACCTTCCCTTATTTATTTCTATATGTACTAGGGATTGCCCGCGGTTTCGTTTACGTAGAATTCGTTATCGTGTTAAGTATAGAAATAATAGATACATTTGAAAATTATTTTAGGTGCATTGTCATACAGATAACTACCCTTGTTAAAGTATTCTTCAAATTCAATACACAGGTGTCATTTCAATATAATTTTGCGTAATTTGGCGCTTTTAGGTTATAAATGACTAGCGACATATATTTTTTAAGAGCGATCATCTCCGATAATATTTACTTTATCATAAAATCAATTTCAAACTGACGTTATTCAATATTTATCATTTTAAAGTCAATATTACCAACCAACTGATCCAATTTACCTACGGTAACAACTCAAAATTTGCATCAAATTAAATGCCACTTTTCTTATCCGTTACGAACAATCAAGAGGGCCTTTACGAGCTGATGTGGTGAAAATTTTATTTAACCTTCGTCCCTTGAAACCTTCACTACGCTCAAGGTTCAACTTTACGAACCACTAACTACGCTCGTGGTTCAATTTTAGAATGTTTGAATTTGTGAATGTGCTTCCTGCCTCGCACAGCCAAACTGTGGAATGAACTGTCCGATACGACCTTCAAACCTTCAAAGACCCCCATCTTAAAGGTCGGCAACGCGCTTGCAACCCTTCTGGTGTTGCGGGTGTCCATGGGCGGCGGTAATCGCTAACCACCAGATGATCCGTCTGCTCGTTTGCCTCCTATTTAATAAAAAAAAATGTTTCGCTTGTTTGGGTATCAATATTAGCACGAGCGGTTAATCAACAACTTTTCCCCTTGTAAAACAAATAAATAAGGTAGGTGAGGTGCAGGCATATGAGGCCCGGCGGGTAACAAGGCCCAGCATTCAAAAATAGCAGTTGCTCCCTATTATTCCCAATTATTCTGAATTTGTACTTGTTGCTAAGAAGGCCCACTGTCAGTGCAGGTAAAAAGGTCTAGTCCCGGGCCTTATTGAACGTATGAGATGAAATATTAGATTAAAATATTTTAAGATAATTTTCAATATTTTTAATCTCTTATTAATAAGGTCGATTTGAAGAAACTTCTATGAAATTATGACTTATAAATAACAATTGCACTGCGTGGGCTGTCAAAATTGCTGCAGACTTTTCTTGGTCTAACTCTAATAATTTTTCACTTGCTTTATTGACCTAAAGACGTTTTAAAGAATCAAAAAGTCTAATAATATTGAGGCACTTATACTTTTTAAAGGCAGTAATTAATTACAAGTGACTTTTTTTTGTTAATACATAGGTAGGTATTTACGATCATCATCATATATTTAAGAGTATGACTATTGTCGGTGGAGCAATTTCCATGTTTGGCGGTCCTCCGCCTTCTCTTTGACAGCCCGATACGACACGACTTTGATCTTTTCCTTTATTTGATCCATGTACGCAAAAAAAATACAGGCTTTTGATTATGGAATGTGACAAATGTTGGCGACAAATCGATCGTCTTTTGTTTTTAATGGCTTGTCAAAGTAAGTCAGTGCGTTGAACGTGGCTTTAACGCGAAAATATTTTTAGAGCTATGATTTTGTTATGATTTTAAAAGTTCGCTTACTCCGCAAGAGTGTAGTGCTTGCCTTCAAAATGCTTTTGGGATTGAAGCACCACATCTGAGCATCGTGAGGCGTTGGTATGGTGAATTTAGTAGAGACAGTATTATTCTAGATAATGATTTTCGTGAAGGTCGACCGTCCACGGCGATCATTCAAGGAAACGTGGCTACTGTGAGACGACTCATTGAAGAAAACCCACGAATCACCTATGACGAAATTTGAGGACAATTAGGGATAGGTATAAGACAAATACAAAAGATTTTACAAGAATATTTAAAAGTCGGGAAGCCTTGTTGTCTTTGGATTCCTCACGAATTAACTTCAGTCCAAAAACAGGTACTTTTTGACTGGTGCCGAGAAATGCTGCGTAAGTACAAGCAAGAAAGTTCAAATGCTGTATATAACATCGTTAGAGGAGATGAAATCTGGATTTACTGCTACGATCCGGAAAAAAGGCATTAGTCCAGTCAATGGGTCTTTCGAAGGTGACAGGAGGCCCATAGAAGTTCAACAAGCCAAAAGCGTTGCCAAACATTTTGATCGTCTGTTTTTTTTAAACGCGACTTTTTTGTACCGTACTTTTAAATAATAAAAGAACGTTAAATACTGAGTAGTACACTACCATTTGTGTGCCCGCAGTCATTGAAAAAGACCGCGAGAGACGACCGAGAAGCCGCATCCTCCTGCGTCATAATAATGCGTCCACCGATACCGCAATAAAGGCAAAAACATTTTTTAATTACGAAAACGTGGAAAATGTCTCTTATACGGATTATAATCCAGACATTGCACCCTGTGACTTCTATCTATTTCCCAAAATTAAGGATTTAATTTGGGGTTTGACATTTAAGACCCCGGATAAGGCAGTTACTACGTTTCATCACCACGTCGAAAACATGCAGTCAAGTGATTGGGCCTCATGCTTCCAAAAATGGTCTGAGCGAGTGAATATGTGCATAGAATGTAAAGGGAAACATTTTGAGAAGCAATAAATGTATTATTATGGTTATAAATGATTTTATTCAAAAGTTACGCAAAACTTTCAGTGCGGCCCTCGTATGCGTAAAACCTCTTCGTTAGTTTTCTTTTCTTTTACGATAGAATTGCGAAAAATATATATTTTGCAACGAGTGACGAATTTTAAAACACGGTCAAAGGGAGTGTTTTAACGTGCTTATTATAGCACCGGTCGTAATGTAGCACCAGATGTACTGTAAAAATTATGTTAAAAGATAATACTTACTGTTACGAATAAATATTTTTACTGTAAAAAAATATCCCACCAAACACATTTTCATGTAAATTTTGTTGCTAAGACGAAACCATAAGACTCGCACTGTCAAAAAGTTGTCAGATCTCTTGTCGAGCCAAGCTTCAAACTCTACAAGCCCTAACTTCACTAACTCTACACCTTAGTCAAAATATGTGGCTTGGCTGTTTCGCTACCGCCACATGGGCATAAGGTGAAAAATTTATTAAATTCATTATTTTTAGGGTTCCGTACCTCAAAAGGAAAAATACTGAACCCTTATAGGATCACTCGTGTGTCTGGCTGTCCGTCTGTCACAGCCTATTTGCTCCGCAACTACTGCACCAATAAGTTGAAATTTGGTATACACATGTAAGTCTCTAGCCCAAGGACATACATGTAAAGTAAATAATAGAAATTCAAATAAAGGGGTCACTTTTGAGATGAATGATAAATAGAAGAAAAAAAAACTATATCTTGTTATAATTAATATAAGAGAATTAGAATATGAATTAATATAACAGAATTTTTTTAGAATTTTAATTAGTATAAGATAGATATGTATATTGTCATGTTATTTTCTCGAACTCCCCATCGGCATACAAACCTCCTCAAGGTTTTGCCCACGATGGGTCTTGTAATAATAATGTACTTTATTTAGCTTATTGTTCAATAAATTAAAAAAAAATATATATATATATATATATCAAACGAAGGGGCTCATTGTAAGAATCTCAGATATATTTTTTCGTAATTTTAAAATAAATAGTTTAGAAGTTATTTAAGAAAATACGCAAAAAATGACCATTCCCCTCCTCCCCCCTTATCTCCGAAACTACTGGGTCTAAAATTATGAAAAAAATACACATATTAGCTCTCTTCCTATAGATGACAGGAAAACCTATTAGAAATGTGCAGTCAAGCGTGAGTCGGACTTAAGTACCTAGTTTTCCGATACCTACGGGTTTTTTAAAGACTTTTCTCTAAAAAAAAATATTGTTAAAAATTGTGTAATGTACAGAACCCTTGGAACGCGAGTGCGACTCGCATTTGGGCGGTTTTTGTATTATACTTACATACAATAGTTCTTGTAGAAACGAAACGGCCAAGCCACACACTTTTGGTGTAGAGCTAGTAAAGTTAGAGGGCTTGTAGAGTTAGAAGCTTGGCAAGAGATCTGATAACTTTTTGACAGTGCGAGCCTTATGGTTTCGTTTGGGCAACATTGTACATCAAAATGTTTTTGATGGGATTTCACTTCTTTTTGTAAGTTGTTTATGACAATCTTCCATCCCCTAATTTAAAGGGTTGGGGGTGATTTACTATTAAAAATCCTGAAATAAGTATCTGGGGGCATCTGTTACACAATGTACTTCTTACTGATTCCCCATATAACCCTTCACCCCGTAAGGGTAAACTTTGGGGTTGAAATCTGCCTTCACCCCGTAAGGGTAAACTTTGAGGTTGAAATCTATTCTATATCCTTCCCCATAACAATACCTATCTACGTACCAAATTTCAACTAAATCGGTTCAGCGATTATTGATTTCCCATACAAAATTAAACCCCATCTTCATCCCCTTAGGGATAATTTTTTTTTAAATTTATTTGTTGTTTGTGTACTAAAACTATCTTACATACCAAATTTCAGCTTCTTAGAGGACTTCAGGAAGTACCCGGTATTGATGATCATCAAGTGAGTGAGTCAGTGACGAAATCGAAGTTTTTAGATATGAATAAAATCTAAAGTATAAGAGCTATGCAATTGGTATGCTTAATAAGTCCGAGAACTTTGTTTATCTGGTATAATCCAACCCCAAGTTATGAGGGTTCCAAAAAACGACGAAGCGCTTCGAGAAAAGGTAGATAGTGCCCTGGCGCTTTTCTCGTCTTGGCGGGGGCACTGCTGTGCCCCCAGATGTTAAAAGATGAGACTACTGTAACTAATAAAGGTTTATGTTTAGTTACCTACTATTTTCGCGTAAACTAGACAATTTTTATATCTTTAGTTATTAAGACCCAAAATAATTATTTTCACTTATTATAAATAAATCCTCCTGTTATGAAGTATCAAATATTGTTATTTGTATATGTATAACTCTTAAGTTAAAAACAATAAAATCTGTTATTACCTACAGTCAAAATGATTATTTTTTGCGGGATTAAGTAATACACTGGTAGTGTTCAATAAGGCCCATAATAGGACTTTTATAAAAGGTATATTTTCCAAGAGTATCGTGATATTTTTATAACTATTTTGGTATAATGAAGAAACTTAAATAAATGAGAAACCTATTTGAGTGAGTTTTTCATACTTCATATCCTGTTTATTAAAAAAAAACCATTTTAATTAGGTGGGCTGTATATAGGCATATACGGCCCACACGGAATATACAATAAGGTAAGTGAGGCCACTTACCTTATTGTATATTCAGGATGTATACCGTGTAATATTGATCAGTTGGTTTATAATATACATATTATGATATTGACGTTGAATAGGACAGGACATGACAATAGGAACCAGAAATAGGTATAGTTGGTCAAACCAATTTGTCAGTAAATAAAAACAAAAAACTATATTCATCCTTTTCTTTTGGGTGCTAGTACTAGTGTAAGTCAAAGACAGTATGATGATTCTCCCTGTCTATGTTTGAAATGAGACAGTCCTTTGACAAACTATGTATGGTAAAAAATAGTTGTGAATATCTTGTACATTTTTATTACAATATTAGTCAAGATAATGAAATATAGCTGGTCAAGCAAATCTTGTCACTAAAAAAAGGCGCGAAATTCAAATTTTCTATGGAACTATATCCCTTCGCACCTACATTTTTCAAATTTGCCGCCTCTTTCTACTGACAAGATCTGATTGACCAGCTGTAGGTATTTTTACTTAATAAGATATTTTAATTTCACGTAATGTCCGCATCTAATTTATATATGTGCACGGTAAACAAACAAATGAATGATAAGAAAAGACAGACAGTGTTACTGAGCGGGAGGTGGGGCGAGGGGCGAGGTATAGGTAGGCTATGATAGGCTCTCGAGCGCCGCGCCGGCGACTGACGGACCAGCGCGGCGTATGTATGAATTTCGCGCCTTTTTAACTAGATTTTACTATTACAATGCAAGCTACACACAGAAATTTCTTACTTTCCATAATATGGCTGCGTATATTATTTTATAGTAATAGACTTATTTTTACAGACTCTAATTCAATATTAGATCTTATAGGACAAAAAACGTATATTAATTCTAAAGCATATATCTTATTCTTCTAGCTTTTTAGCTTGCCTATTAACTTATAAATTTAGATATGTTGTTGTGGATTTATTAAACTTTAATTCAATATCGACAAAATAATAAGCTAATTGTAGTTTGACAAAGAAGCACGTTAAAAAAATTTCTAATAATTTTACATTATAAAGCGTCATACATATTATAAACAATGGAACTTAAACATTGCACTTTAATTCAATATTAAAAAATCATGACTAAAAATATATAAATACCTAATTTATATCTAACGCTCGTTCTAACTTTTCATCATATATAGCATATATGCTTAAAAATATGTCCTATATCAGATAAGTATCACTTTTTCAACTTTAGAATTATCAAAACTTTTAGTGCAAAAATCCGGTCCCACTATTGAGCTATTAGGCAGCATTTCATTTGTGTTGTAAAATTTTCGAACAAATGAAATTCAACCCAATTGAATATACAATAAGATTCTAATTTCCTTGGCTATAATTTTGTATGGTGGGCGGCACGAGGATAATATAAATGTTTGTCATCCCTGGCTTAGCTTAACTAGCTAGCTAAACTACTGCTAGATTACCTCGATTGGGGGCGCCACTGGTCTCTAATTATCATAGAAACATGCTTACACTAAATTGATCACAAGTAGACCTTATCGCGTTGCAATAAGATTGACAATTGGTGAGCTAATTTAGGGTTATGTTAGTTGAAGTTTTTTTCGTCCGTAAAAAGTACACTGGTAGCACTAAAATGTATGAATACGTTAGGGATGGGCAATTTATCGATATTAAATGAAATTAAATAAAATTGGTTTTTCTTAATTTTTATTTAACTTTTTTGTTTAAGGTGAAGGTGGCTTTATATGTTTTAATAAGCATTTAGAGTTAGACCAAGAAAAGTCTGCAGCGAATTTGATAGCCCACGCAGCGCAAGCGTTATTTTAAAAGTCAAACTTCTATGAAATTATAACGTATAAATGTCATGCACTGCGTGGGCTATCAAAGTCGCTGCAGACTTTTCTTGGTCTAACTCTAAATGCCTCTCACGTGACACCTTGTTTGCTTAAATTGGCGTGCGCAGGAGTGGGATTTCGGCTTTACTGTCATTAATTTTATTTTCCCAGAGGTCATTATGACCTCTGACGACCGGTCTGGCCTAGTGGGTAGTGACCCTGCCTGCGAAGCCGATGGTCCTGGGTTCGAATCCCAGTAAGGGCATTTATTTGTATGATGATACATGTAGATATTTGTTCCTGAGTCATGGGTGTTTTCTACGTATTTAAGTATTTGTATATTATATATATCGTTGTCTGAGTACCCACAACACAAGCCTTCTTGAGCTTACTGTGGGGCTTGGTCAATCTGTGTGAGAATGTCCTATAATATTTATTTATTTATTTATTTATTTGTTTATTATGAAATTTAAATAATCTAACAAAATCCAGAAAAAACGTATCTTTTTTATCGACAAGGTGAGTATCGATATGATATCCATAGGCTCGTTTTATGTGGATCTTCGAGGCAATAACGTGGTGATCTATTTTTAGGGTTCCGTAACCAAAGGGTAAAACGGGACCCTATTACTAAGATTTCGCTGTCCGTCCGTCCGTCTGTCTGTCACCAGGCTGTATCTCACGAACCGTGATAGCTAGACAGTTGAAATTTTCTCAGATGATGTATTTCTGTTGCCGCTATAACAACAAATACTAAAAACAGAATAAAATAAAGATTTAAGAAAGGGCTCCCAAACAGCAAACGTGATTTTTGACCAAAGTTAAGCAACGTCGGGCGTGGTCAGTACTTGGATGGGTGACCGTTTTCTTTTTTCATTTTTTCCGTTTTTTTTTTTGCTTTATGGTACGGAACCCTTCGTGCGCGAGTCCGACTCGCACTTGCCCGGTTTTTTTATTGCGAGGAACACACTACACCACAAAATACGAGTATAATTTATCCAATACATATTTCTCGATCGAACGGCAAACATATTTTGTATTGTAAACGTGATAGCTTATCAACGCTTATTCACAACTATTCTAATTCACTGCCGTATTCGAACATCAAGATATTCACAAGAGACGACACGTACGAGATCCATTCTATATACGTTATAGTTTAGATATCAACTACTAGCTCAATAGTGGGACCGGATTTTTGCACTAAAAGTTTTGATAATTCTAAAGTTGAAAAAGTGATACTTATCTGATATAGGACATATTTTTAAGCATATATGCTATATATGATGAAAAGTTAGAACGAGCGTTAGATATAAATTAGGTATTTATATATTTTTAGTCATGATTTTTTAATATTGAATTAAAGTGCAATGTTTAAGTTCCATTGTTTATAATATGTATGACGCTTTATAATGTAAAATTATTAGAAATTTTTTTAACGTGCTTCTTTGTCAAACTACAATTAGCTTATTATTTTGTCGATATTGAATTAAAGTTTAATAAATCCACAACAACATATCTAAATTTATAAGTTAATAGGCAAGCTAAAAAGCTAGAAGAATAAGATATATGCTTTAGAATTAATATACGTTTTTTGTCCTATAAGATCTAATATTGAATTAGAGTCTGTAAAAATAAGTCTATTACTATAAAATAATATACGCAGCCATATTATGGAAAGTAAGAAATTTCTGTGTGTAGCTTGCATTGTAATAGTAAAATCTAGTTAAAAAGGCGCGAAATTCATACATACGCCGCGCTGGTCCGTCAGTCGCCGGCGCGGCGCTCGAGAGCCTATCATAGCCTACCTATACCTCGCCCCTCGCCCCACCTCCCGCTCAGTAACACTGTCTGTCTTTTCTTATCATTCATTTGTTTGTTTACCGTGCACATATATAAATTAGATGCGGACATTACGTGAAATTAAAATATCTTATTAAGTAAAAATACCTACAGCTGGTCAATCAGATCTTGTCAGTAGAAAGAGGCGGCAAATTTGAAAAATGTAGGTGCGAAGGGATATAGTTCCATAGAAAATTTGAATTTCGCGCCTTTTTTTAGTGACAAGATTTGCTTGACCAGCTATATTTCATTATCTTGACTAATATTGTAATAAAAATGTACAAGATATTCACAACTATTTTTTACCATACATAGTTTGTCAAAGGACTGTCTCATTTCAAACATAGACAGGGAGAATCATCATACTGTCTTTGACTTACACTAGTACTAGCACCCAAAAGAAAAGGATGAATATAGTTTTTTGTTTTTATTTACTGACAAATTGGTTTGACCAACTATACCTATTTCTGGTTCCTATTGTCATGTCCTGTCCTATTCAACGTCAATATCATAATATGTATATTATAAACCAACTGATCAATATTACACGGTATACATCCTGAATATACAATAAGGTAAGTGGCCTCACTTACCTTATTGTATATTCCGTGTGGGCCGTATATGCCTATATACAGCCCACCTAATTAAAATGGTTTTTTTTTAATAAACAGGATATGAAGTATGAAAAACTCACTCAAATAGGTTTCTCATTTATTTAAGTTTCTTCATTATACCAAAATAGTTATAAAAATATCACGATACTCTTGGAAAATATACCTTTTATAAAAGTCCTATTATGGGCCTTATTGAACACTACCAGTGTATTACTTAATCCCGCAAAAAATAATCATTTTGACTGTAGGTAATAACAGATTTTATTGTTTTTAACTTAAGAGTTATACATATACAAATAACAATATTTGATACTTCATAACAGGAGGATTTATTTATAATAAGTGAAAATAATTATTTTGGGTCTTAATAACTAAAGATATAAAAATTGTCTAGTTTACGCGAAAATAGTAGGTAACTAAACATAAACCTTTATTAGTTACAGTAGTCTCATCTTTTAACATCTGGGGGCACAGCAGTGCCCCCGCCAAGACGAGAAAAGCGCAAGGGCACTATCTACCTTTTCTCGAAGCGCTTCGTCGTTTTTTGGAACCCTCATAACTTGGGGTTGGATTATACCAGATAAACAAAGTTCTCGGACTTATTAAGCATACCAATTGCATAGCTCTTATACTTTAGATTTTATTCATATCTAAAAACTTCGATTTCGTCACTGACTCACTCACTTGATGATCATCAATACCGGGTACTTCCTGAAGTCCTCTAAGAAGCTGAAATTTGGTATGTAAGATAGTTTTAGTACACAAACAACAAATAAATTTAAAAAAAAATTATCCCTAAGGGGATGAAGATGGGGTTTAATTTTGTATGGGAAATCAATAATCGCTGAACCGATTTAGTTGAAATTTGGTACGTAGATAGGTATTGTTATGGGGAAGGATATAGAATAGATTTCAACCTCAAAGTTTACCCTTACGGGGTGAAGGCAGATTTCAACCCCAAAGTTTACCCTTACGGGGTGAAGGGTTATATGGGGAATCAGTAAGAAGTACATTGTGTAACAGATGCCCCCAGATACTTATTTCAGGATTTTTAATAGTAAATCACCCCCAACCCTTTAAATTAGGGGATGGAAGATTGTCATAAACAACTTACAAAAAGAAGTGAAATCCCATCAAAAACATTTTGATGTACAATGTTGCCCAAACGAAACCATAAGGCTCGCACTGTCAAAAAGTTATCAGATCTCTTGCCAAGCTTCTAACTCTACAAGCCCTCTAACTTTACTAGCTCTACACCAAAAGTGTGTGGCTTGGCCGTTTCGTTTCTACAAGAACTATTGTATGTAAGTATAATACAAAAACCGCCCAAATGCGAGTCGCACTCGCGTTCCAAGGGTTCTGTACATTACACAATTTTTAACAATATTTTTTTTTAGAGAAAAGTCTTTAAAAAACCCGTAGGTATCGGAAAACTAGGTACTTAAGTCCGACTCACGCTTGACTGCACATTTCTAATAGGTTTTCCTGTCATCTATAGGAAGAGAGCTAATATGTGTATTTTTTTCATAATTTTAGACCCAGTAGTTTCGGAGATAAGGGGGGAGGAGGGGAATGCTCATTTTTTGCGTATTTTCTTAAATAACTTCTAAACTATTTATTTTAAAATTACGAAAAAATATATCTGAGATTCTTACAATGAGCCCCTTCGTTTGATATATATATATATATATATTTTTTTTTAATTTATTGAACAATAAGCTAAATAAAGTACATTATTATTACAAGACCCATCGTGGGCAAAACCTTGAGGAGGTTTGTATGCCGATGGGGAGTTCGAGAAAATAACATGACAATATACATATCTATCTTATACTAATTAAAATTCTAAAAAAATTCTGTTATATTAATTCATATTCTAATTCTCTTATATTAATTATAACAAGATATAGTTTTTTTTTCTTCTATTTATCATTCATCTCAAAAGTGACCCCTTTATTTGAATTTCTATTATTTACTTTACATGTATGTCCTTGGGCTAGAGACTTACATGTGTATACCAAATTTCAACTTATTGGTGCAGTAGTTGCGGAGCAAATAGGCTGTGACAGACGGACAGCCAGACACACGAGTGATCCTATAAGGGTTCAGTATTTTTCCTTTTGAGGTACGGAACCCTAAAAATAATGAATTTAATAAATTTTTCACCTTATGCCCATGTGGCGGTAGCGAAACAGCCAAGCCACATATTTTGACTAAGGTGTAGAGTTAGTGAAGTTAGGGCTTGTAGAGTTTGAAGCTTGGCTCGACAAGAGATCTGACAACTTTTTGACAGTGCGAGTCTTATGGTTTCGTCTTAGCAACAAAATTTACATGAAAATGTGTTTGGTGGGATATTTTTTTACAGTAAAAATATTTATTCGTAACAGTAAGTATTATCTTTTAACATAATTTTTACAGTACATCTGGTGCTACATTACGACCGGTGCTATAATAAGCACGTTAAAACACTCCCTTTGACCGTGTTTTAAAATTCGTCACTCGTTGCAAAATATATATTTTTCGCAATTCTATCGTAAAAGAAAAGAAAACTAACGAAGAGGTTTTACGCATACGAGGGCCGCACTGAAAGTTTTGCGTAACTTTTGAATAAAATCATTTATAACCATAATAATACATTTATTGCTTCTCAAAATGTTTCCCTTTACATTCTATGCACATATTCACTCGCTCAGACCATTTTTGGAAGCATGAGGCCCAATCACTTGACTGCATGTTTTCGACGTGGTGATGAAACGTAGTAACTGCCTTATCCGGGGTCTTAAATGTCAAACCCCAAATTAAATCCTTAATTTTGGGAAATAGATAGAAGTCACAGGGTGCAATGTCTGGATTATAATCCGTATAAGAGACATTTTCCACGTTTTCGTAATTAAAAAATGTTTTTGCCTTTATTGCGGTATCGGTGGACGCATTATTATGACGCAGGAGGATGCGGCTTCTCGGTCGTCTCTCGCGGTCTTTTTCAATGACTGCGGGCACACAAATGGTAGTGTACTACTCAGTATTTAACGTTCTTTTATTATTTAAAAGTACGGTACAAAAAAGTCGCGTTTAAAAAAAACAGACGATCAAAATGTTTGGCAACGCTTTTGGCTTGTTGAACTTCTATGGGCCTCCTGTCACCTTCGAAAGACCCATTGACTGGACTAATGCCTTTTTTCCGGATCGTAGCAGTAAATCCAGATTTCATCTCCTCTAACGATGTTATATACAGCATTTGAACTTTCTTGCTTGTACTTACGCAGCATTTCTCGGCACCAGTCAAAAAGTACCTGTTTTTGGACTGAAGTTAATTCGTGAGGAATCCAAAGACAACAAGGCTTCCCGACTTTTAAATATTCTTGTAAAATCTTTTGTATTTGTCTTATACCTATCCCTAATTGTCCTCAAATTTCGTCATAGGTGATTCGTGGGTTTTCTTCAATGAGTCGTCTCACAGTAGCCACGTTTCCTTGAATGATCGCCGTGGACGGTCGACCTTCACGAAAATCATTATCTAGAATAATACTGTCTCTACTAAATTCACCATACCAACGCCTCACGATGCTCAGATGTGGTGCTTCAATCCCAAAAGCATTTTGAAGGCAAGCACTACACTCTTGCGGAGTAAGCGAACTTTTAAAATCATAACAAAATCATAGCTCTAAAAATATTTTCGCGTTAAAGCCACGTTCAACGCACTGACTTACTTTGACAAGCCATTAAAAACAAAAGACGATCGATTTGTCGCCAACATTTGTCACATTCCATAATCAAAAGCCTGTATTTTTTTTGCGTACATGGATCAAATAAAGGAAAAGATCAAAGTCGTGTCGTATCGGGCTGTCAAAGAGAAGGCGGAGGACCGCCAAACATGGAAATTGCTCCACCGACAATAGTCATACTCTTAAATATATGATGATGATCGTAAATACCTACCTATGTATTAACAAAAAAAAGTCACTTGTAATTAATTACTGCCTTTAAAAAGTATAAGTGCCTCAATATTATTAGACTTTTTGATTCTTTAAAACGTCTTTAGGTCAATAAAGCAAGTGAAAAATTATTAGAGTTAGACCAAGAAAAGTCTGCAGCAATTTTGACAGCCCACGCAGTGCAATTGTTATTTATAAGTCATAATTTCATAGAAGTTTCTTCAAATCGACCTTATTAATAAGAGATTAAAAATATTGAAAATTATCTTAAAATATTTTAATCTAATATTTCATCTCATACGTTCAATAAGGCCCGGGACTAGACCTTTTTACCTGCACTGACAGTGGGCCTTCTTAGCAACAAGTACAAATTCAGAATAATTGGGAATAATAGGGAGCAACTGCTATTTTTGAATGCTGGGCCTTGTTACCCGCCGGGCCTCATATGCCTGCACCTCACCTACCTTATTTATTTGTTTTACAAGGGGAAAAGTTGTTGATTAACCGCTCGTGCTAATATTGATACCCAAACAAGCGAAACATTTTTTTTTATTAAATAGGAGGCAAACGAGCAGACGGATCATCTGGTGGTTAGCGATTACCGCCGCCCATGGACACCCGCAACACCAGAAGGGTTGCAAGCGCGTTGCCGACCTTTAAGATGGGGGTCTTTGAAGGTTTGAAGGTCGTATCGGACAGTTCATTCCACAGTTTGGCTGTGCGAGGCAGGAAGCACATTCACAAATTCAAACATTCTAAAATTGAACCACGAGCGTAGTTAGTGGTTCGTAAAGTTGAACCTTGAGCGTAGTGAAGGTTTCAAGGGACGAAGGTTAAATAAAATTTTCACCACATCAGCTCGTAAAGGCCCTCTTGATTGTTCGTAACGGATAAGAAAAGTGGCATTTAATTTGATGCAAATTTTGAGTTGTTACCGTAGGTAAATTGGATCAGTTGGTTGGTAATATTGACTTTAAAATGATAAATATTGAATAACGTCAGTTTGAAATTGATTTTATGATAAAGTAAATATTATCGGAGATGATCGCTCTTAAAAAATATATGTCGCTAGTCATTTATAACCTAAAAGCGCCAAATTACGCAAAATTATATTGAAATGACACCTGTGTATTGAATTTGAAGAATACTTTAACAAGGGTAGTTATCTGTATGACAATGCACCTAAAATAATTTTCAAATGTATCTATTATTTCTATACTTAACACGATAACGAATTCTACGTAAACGAAACCGCGGGCAATCCCTAGTACATATAGAAATAAATAAGGGAAGGTAAGTTTCCATTAGTGTACTGTGTAAAATAACTATTTACCATTGATAATGATTTTATAAACGCTTTGCGTATTTTTAAGGGCACCGCGCTAACCGCTAGCCCGCGACCGTCGATCGCTGCCTCCTGCCACGGCGCACAGCGCGGCGCGCGCAAACGCCGCGCGTTTGAAATGTAACTTAATATAAGCTCGGAATGCATACTTACGTATCAGTATTTAGTGTCGCCGTGATTTTATATTTCTAATCTTTTGTGTGAGAAGTAAGGTCTTTATTATGACCGTGTAATATTAACTCTACAAACTTTAATTCAATATTGGCTATACTGCTTAACGAGAAATCAATATCTAGACAAGCACATTGTCTACATTTCTAACTTTTTACATGTATACTAAGTTGATAGATAATATCGTAATTTTGCAATATCAGCTACTCTAATTCTGTATTTTCATAATAATTCCTGTTTTTACGTTCACCAGAAAGCAGTTGTTCCAGATTTCTAAAAACCGAATAGTGTGAATAAATTAAAGTGTTATTGAATATGTTAAAGTTTTTTGTAACTTTAATTTTATATTGACATAGTTATTTAGCAAAAATTGAAAATTTAAATATGGCCGAACGCTCCACCTAAAATTTTCTAACTTTTTACATGAATGTTATTTAACATGCTTACAATAACATATCAAAAAAGAAAAAACTTTAATGTTATCAAAACCCATTTTTGTTCCACCGCTGGTCTACTACATAGTTCTCTTTTGCAGTGCAATTCGGGCAACCAATGTCACTTTACGTTAGATAGAGTAAGATATCTATTAGATGTGAATTGGATCTCTAAGTCATATCCTGTGGAAATCGTTCAAGAGTATCTCCAGAATCGCGCAAATGTCAAATTTGACAGGTTAGATCTTAGATATATCGTTATCGTATCTTGGACATATCGTTATGTCTAAAAGATATCTAACAGATATCTCTTTCATAGTCCGAATCGGGCCCTCAGTCCTTACGTAAGTCTGTTTACGAGTATAATGCGACGTATGCGATAGTTTAATGTGTTGATAATGAACATTTCCATTTGATTTAAACAAACAAATGTCCGGACATCGCCGGTTACAATTACGCAGTCCTAAGGACCCCCCGTGAACACCGAAGATCGCAAACGGGCATCTTTATTAGAGATGTATACAGTCTCTAAATTGTCGAAACCACATAAAAACTATAATAAAAAAAATACAAACATCATACAAATAATAAAATTCTTTAAAGATGTAAAAGTCAGAGATAAAATATGTACCTATAATCTAAAAAAAACCGGACAAGTGCGAGTCGGACTCGCCCATGAATGGTTCCGTAGCAGCAAGTACCAATAAAATCGCGGATTACGATTTATGACGTATTAAAAAAAACTACTTACTAGATCTCGTTCAAAGCAATTTTCGGAGGATGTTTGCATGGTAATGAACATCATATAAATTTTTTAGTTTTATCATCTGTGAAAATTTCAACTGTCTAGCTATCACGGTTCGTGAGATACAGCCTGGTGACAGACGGACGGATAGACGGACAGACGGACAGAGTGTAGAGGGACAGACGGACAGCAGAGTCTTAGTAATAGGGTCCCGTTTTACCCTTTGGGTACGGAACCCTAAAAACGATCATCAAATTATACTTAGAAATGTGAAGGGTCTCCAAGACTTGAATTCTTATATTATTAATTTATCGATAACCTCCCCACTACTCACACTCTATCTAACAGTGTAAATGGCTCGCAACTATGTTGTTTCCTATAATAGAAAACGAGTATCCGCTGTGGCAGCTTAGACCTGACCTACGCATTTACTGGTTATTCTATATAAGTACAACTTTACTATGTAAATCTAGTTACCTGTAAGCCTCTGCTTATACGAAAAATAGAAAATTTTGGCTCATATACAAGATGCGACTTTCCAAAAAGTAGGATCAAAGTTGTCGATAATTTCAGAAAAAATTCACAGCACAAAAAGAAAACTTTCATTTTGCAAATGGACAATTTCCATTCCCATACAAAAATGTTTCCAAAATGATGGACCAAACTCTGAGTGGTGAATAATATGTAGGTCATACTGATCAACTTTTACTATGGGAGCAACCCCGAAATCGTGAGAAAATTTTCTGCCGCCTCATACATTTCGGTGAAATAGAATCAATGTTTTCTGTAAAACAAAACAGATTACTTTTCACGGTGTCGGGGTTGGCCCCAATGGCCCCATAGTAAAAGTTGTTCAGTATGACCTACATCGACCTCAGGGTTTGGTTAGGTCAACCTGTATAACTATGGATAAGTTTTACTCATACATACTGTATAACTGTATGCTGTTATTCAGTCAGGAAAAAGATGCCAATATTATAATAATTATGCAGTAATCCTTCCGCAAGAAAAAAAGGCATAGGTATCAGATTAACTTCTGCCGGAAGAACTACACACACATATAAGGATATTCTAGCTACTGTTAGAGCGTTTTCACATTATCCGATCCGATATTGGATGTATCGATAATTGGGTTTATCGATATAGGTACTCCCTATCTGTCATTACATTTTGTCCTCTAGAATCCAATGTCAGAACCTATTCTAAACCAATTCTAAATTTACACTAGGAGGCTAGTGTAAATTTAGAATCAGAATCAAAAACAAGTATTTTATTTATTCGTGATAAACTTAAAACTAAAATTACATAAGTACAATAATTTGACTCGATTTGGACCGTTTAGGACTATGAGAGCTCACTAGATCTACACAGTCGGTCAGCTTAAAAAAAGTCAACTATTACATAGTAGGTACATTAAGATACAAGTGCGATAAATAGGAAATTCGCAACAAGTGGCGATAAATTTAAATACGACCGAAGGGAGTGTTTTAAATCGACACGAGTTGCGAATTACCTTTTCGCACGGGTATTCTATTGTACAACGTTTTACATTACATTTGGCTCTTTAAATTTTTTACATAGGCACATATTGTCCTTACTCCCACCCTACGGCAATAAAGTAGCACCAAATAGCACCATTATACTACAATTTACAGGCCAATTCGAGTTTTAGTAACTCTATCTGTTTCTGATATGATACTGATCTGTAAAAATGAGGTCCCAATTAGGAACGAAAAATGCATGTAGAGTTAGACCAAGAAAAGTCTGTAAAGATTTTGATAGCCTACGCAGTGCAAGTGTTAGTTTAAACGTCAAAAAAATATGCAGCACTTGCACTGTGTTTGCTATTAAAATCGTTGCAGTCTGTTCTTAGTCTAACTAGCGCGGCGCGCTCATTCTTTCTTCCGTGGTCTAACTCTATTATCCAGTTACGCTGCGTAAGAGTACACACTTGTTTAACTATGATATAAGTCAACAAACATCACCAAACCCACTGCCCGGGCCCAGCCGGTTCGAGATAAAAAAAAAACAAAATGTCAGTGAGAGCGCGAAAACATTCACTTGATATCCGAACGCGCGCCAAGACAGACATTTGACCCAAGTTTTTATAGTGCCCGTGCTTTCGTGATAAGTGGATTTTCAAATTTGAATTGAAAACGTGAGTGAATTTAAGTATTATTAAGAATAGTTTAAGAATGTATTGAATTAATTAGGTATCCTAGTACAGAACCCCTAAGTGTAAATTCCATTCGATAGCAGGACGGATTCGTTTTTTTTTTAATCTCATTTTGTACGGGAGGTTTTGGAAACACAAAATCCCATACAAAATGACACTTAACTCAAACGCATACGTCACGTCAATATTGAATGAAATTTACACTATAGGTAGAGATTTGGAAGTTGTGGGCCGATTTTTGAATTTAGATCACTTGATTTCGTCACTCGAAAATCGGTGGAAAACGTCGAAATGCTAATTTTTGAAATACGAGTGAGCGAAATTTGGAATCTAGTGGTATTGACCACTCGATTTCAATTCTATTAGTAGACTTTAAACGCCTGGTAGTGGAGATATCACTTAACAAAATACACGAAATCGAGGGGTCGAATTTCAAAAATCCCAAGATTTCAAACAACTAGAAAGTTTCAAAACTTTCCTCAAGGAACTTTTGGGAATTAAGTATCACAATCAAATTATAGTATGGAGTTTAAATTGGATAGATTTCTAAAGAAAACGTTAAGAATTTTTCAAGATGGAAAGTTATGAATTTCAAAAACATTAACACTGGCACAACAGTGAGTATAGAATATTCTGATTGCAATAATGGGTTATGAATTTGATCTGCGTTTGTCATAGATTGTCTGTCAATGTCAAAAGTGAAAGGTTGAAGAAATGTCACTTTTTACACTAACAAATCCAGATCAACTTCACAGAGTCAGACCAAGAAAAGTCTGCAGCGGATTTGATAGCCCACGCAGTGCAAGTGTTACTTTAAACTTCAAACTTCTATGAAATTTTGACTTATAAACTTGCACTGCGTGGGCTATCTAATCCGCTGCAGACTTTTCTTGGTCCGACTCTAACTGGTTATTAAAATCAGAATACGCCTCTGGGGCCAAGAATGATATAAGCAAAAGTCACCGAGAAATATGGGGCATTGTCTATGAAAAGGGACCTTATTGTCGATGGCGCTAACACCGCACAGCGTCGCGCGGCATCGTATTTATATCGGAGCATCGTTAGTAATGGCGCAAGCCCCATCGACAATAAGGTCCCTTTTCATAGATAACGTCACATATTTACATTACTTATTTAAGTACTTCACTTGATAACAAACCGCGCGTCAAGACAGTCATTTGTTTTGCCAAGGCGTTTCTAAACTTAACCTTTTTGATCAAAACAAACGTCTCTAGGAAACTTTTTTAACCAAGGCGTTTCTAAAGGAACCTTTTTTAACCAAGGCGTTTCTAAAGGAACCTTTTTTAACCAAGGCGTTTCTAAAGGAACCTTTTTTAACCAAGGCGTTTCTAAAGGAACCTTTTTTAACCAAGGCGTTTCTAAAGTGTCAGTGAAGTTTTCTGTGATTGTGTTTATTTTATTAGTGAAAGTATTAACACAAACTAAAGGTTGGTTTATTATTATATTATCTAATACCTTTAAACGAGCAATTCTTGTTTATTTAATTAGTTATTTATTATATATATTTCGGGGATCTCGGCATCTCAGAAACAGCTCTAAATTTATACATATATTTTGGAGATCTCGGCATCTCAGAAAAAGCACTAACGATTTCGATTAAATTTGCTATATAGGGGATTTCGGGGGCGAAAAATCGATCTAGCTAGGTCTCATCTCTGAGAAAACGAGCGTTTTTGATTTTTTATATGTTTTCCGAGCAAAGCATGGTCTACGTAATTATTTCGTATAAGTACTTAATTAGTTAAGGTGCAATTTCAGGAATCTAAAGCATTTTTCCCTATTTATGTAGTTATGTATAGTTGCTGTTCATTCCGTTGTAGCCATATAGGGTCGTTGCGCTAGTTTCCGTTTTGACCTTACCATAATTGGGTAAAAATAAAATCGGCTAAAATTTGCTTCATACTAAACTTGTACTGTACGGTATATCGGACCGGATGTAGTGTATATCTGACCGGCCAAGGTGCTCACAAATATCTTAACAGCATGTACTCTAGCGCCTAGTTGTCAAGGCGCTAGAGTACATGCTGTTCAGATACTTTTGAGCACCTCGGCCGCTCCGATATATCTGATGGCGACTGTACTATTTCAAACGTCAGTTCCTTCCTACACGATCTAATGAGCGTAATAAAATTAATGATTATTGCTATAATGATATCATTAATAATATTAATAGCTTAATCTAACACTTAACTTATACATGTTTCTTTGATATTTGAACTTTGAATAAGTTATTATGATAAAATATAATCAGTGACAAAAAACAACTGATTTATGACGTGCCATTGGAAACTTACCAAAATTGCGAAATGTCCAGTAAAATTTCCGAAGCTTCTCATATTATTGTACTCGAAATTTTCCAAAAAATAATGTTTCCTTTAATACTTTTGAAATTATCCTAAAACCGAGAACTTTTCGAACTTTTTTTCTTTATTATTATTATGAATGGGCTTACTCATGGCCACAGACTAGCCGAGGCGTAGACGTGGCCTACGATGGAGCGAGCTCGCCCAGAAGGTGCCTGTTCACTCTTGATTTGAAGGTTGCCGGGTTAACTTTTTGGTAACCTTTCACAACTTGAGCATTTGTAGTTCCAGCTCCAACTATTTAGTGTAAATTTCATTCGACAGCGTGACGTGACGTTTGCGTTAATTGTAATTTTTTATGGGATTTTAAGTTTCCAAAACGCCCCGCTTGGCGCGCTGTACAAAATCCCATACAAAAATAGACATAACGCAAACGCGAACGCTCGTCGTCACCACAAAATAAATAATAGTACTAGGTACAGAAGACTCACTCTCTAACAAAACGCGTCTGTTACGATCAGCACAGATATGGCCGCTAGGTGGCGACAGCGCCACGTGCGGCTTATGGCTTTCCCCAAAATTGGAGTAGGAACGGATGTGCTTTTAGATACCTGTAGCAAAGCGACGAAATCGCGGAGTGAGCCACGCCTGTCGTCACTCTATCGAATTAAATTTACGCTAGGGGTTGAGAATCTTCTTAGTTATTAACTGTGTTTTGTATGTGTCACGATTGTACTTTTCCTTTCTTTTTCATAAAGAAACTTACGAAGTTTCGAATTGACTTACGAAGATAAAGTCGTTAAAAAAATCACGTCTCAAGCAATGCAAATATGAAATAGAAAAGTTGCTAGTTTTACTAGTTTAGATGTAAAAGTTTATACAAATAGCTGTAGACATACAGGGTGTAGGTAATCGTTAAGTGTAGCCAGGCGATAATTCCGTAAATATAACAGATGTCAGAAAACTTCAAATTGATATCGAAAGTGCGTTTTCCAATGAGTAAAATTACATTAATATTTTTTTTTTTTTAAGTAGAAATATTCCAAACATGAACTTCAAACCCTCCCATACATTTAGTACGACGACTCACCCCTCAAAGAACGTCGGTGTTGTAAGAAATAAAACTGCCTGAGATTCATTATTTGCGAAAATAAACTGTAATAAAATAGTACCGTTTATGAAATAATAAATCTAACATTTATTTTTTAAGGAAGTACATTTTTTATTTACAGTAGTTCCTCGAAGTGACGCCCTTTGACGGGCTTTCTTAAATGTTTCTAAATGAATTTCTGTTATTATTTGCGGTGTAGTTAGATGTGTAGAAACTGTAGAATAACATGCGTATCTTGTTATGTTCTAATGATAGATGGATGATAGGAAAATGCCTAGAAAAATAGAGTAGGTAAACATGTTTGACTAATCTTAAAATAGGATGATACTTTGATAGCGGTAAGAGCGTATGACTTTCAATCCGGAGATCGCGGGTTAAACCCCGGCTCGTACTAATGAGTTTTGCGGAACTTCTTCTTCTTCTTCGTCGTAACCTCATGACTGAGGGTCGTGACCGCCATAAGTTGCGTTTTCTTGGATTGCTCTCCAACCTGGCCGATCTTCTGCCTTCCGCATAGAGCCCTGGAACTTGACGCGTGTGACTGCCTCAATGGCATCAAACCAGCGTGTGGGTATTCTGCCTCTGCCTCTTCTGCCCTCAACCTGGCCACCGATCATTAACTTCTCTAGACTGTCGGGTTCCCGCCGGGCCAAGTGCCCAAAGAAGCCGAGGATTCTCCTGAGACAGATAGTAGATAGACGGGTTTTTACGTTGAGCTCGTTCGTTGAGTTTGCGGAACTTACGAAATATCATTTGATATTTACCAGTTGCTTTTCGGTGAAGGAAAACATCGTGAGGAAACCGGACTAATTCCAATAAGGTCTTGTTTACCGGGTTAGAAGATCAGATGGCAGTGGCTTTCGTAAAAACTAGTGCTTACGCCGCTCTTGGGATTAGTTGACAAGCGGACCCCAGGCTCCCATGAGTCGCGGGATAACGCGATTGCCGGGATAACGCGAGGGAGATTTAAAGATGGATGGATGGAGAAAGTTCTGCCATCTTGTGGGCTACATCGGAAGCATAAACTTCACACGCCTCGCGTCTAAAATCTGACGGCTCCTATGCTGCCCCCTATGGTTCATGCACGCTATACCTAGTTTTTATATTTCCGTACCCAAAGGGTAAAAACGGGACCCTATTACTAAGACTCCGCTGTCCGTCTGTCCGTTCCTCCGTCTGTCCTTCTGTCTGTCTGTCTGTCACCAGACAGGCTGTATCTCATGAACCGTGATAGCTAGAGTTGAAATTTTCACAGATGGTGTATTTCTGTTGCTGCTATAACAACAAATACTAAAAACAGAATAAGTAAGTATAATAAATATTTAAGAGGGGCTCCCATACAGCAAACGTGATGTTTTTGCCGTTTTTTGCGTAATGGTAGGTATGGAACCTTTCGTGCGCGAGTCCGACCCGCATTTGGCCGGTTATTAAGCTCTAGTCACCTATTGTTATTCTAGTTTATAGGGCACCTATTCGAGTACTAGTCAAATCAGTTTTTTTTTTTCGAACTGTCAAAACGATTTTGCTGCTATGGAATTTATAAGAAACACTAGCATGTGACGTCAAAATCAAATTACCTACTCTTTATAATATTATACGGGTTTTAAAATAGAAATTGTGTCTAAAAATAACTGCTGTCTACATTTCTCTATTAATCTTCTGGTGCTTTATTTCATGCATGGTGTAAAATAATTTATTTCAAATACAGTCAAATACCCTATTGTTTTGCAATAAGGCCAAAAAGGTTACAAAATGTCAGTTTATAATGTGGACGATGGCAATGGTACGTCTTATAGTATCAAGAATCATAATATTTACAATATTAATGACATGAACTAAGGCGGAAAGGTTGAAAAACATCTCACATATAACTTGACTGTACATTCAAATTCAACCCCTATCTCAAGAGCTTTAAAGTCTAAATAAGCTTGAAACTATGCTGATCGAATTTATAATTGAATTTAACCCTTATTACAAGATCCATAAAGTTAATATGTTTGACATCAATATGAACTGAACTATTAAAATATTACTATAAGGAAAGGCCTATATTATATGACAAATAAAAGCCGTTACGCCCTTGTGGTAATATGTTAAAAGCGTGCGTTATGACGTTATGACGTGAAATCTTTAGTGATTTAAGTATGACGAAAATTATCATAAACTTACTCGGTAAGGACCGTAAGTGGGTGGTTTCATATTACTGATAACCTAATAGGCAACTATTTATATTTTATAATTGATCTTCTGTCAATAATAATAATGATAAGCGCTGGTAACCTAGCGGTAAGAGCGTGCGACTTGCAATCTGGAGGTCGCGGGTTTAACCTCTTGGGGTTCAATGTTCTAATACTAGTACAAATTACCTCCAATGAAATATAAATCTTAATGGAATGGAATAGAGTTTCTTTTATTTCGTTTCTTTCGATTTTAAAACAAAACAAATTCAACTCTATTTTCTAATACCGTTGATTCAAATTCGATTGCCAATTTTCCTTGTATGGTGGGCCGCTAGAGGTTAAACCTCAGCTCGTACCAATGAGTTTTTCGGAACTTATGTACGAAATGTCATTTGATATTTACCAGTCGCTTTTAGGTCAAGGAAAACATCGTGAGGGAACCGGACTAATCCCAATAAGACCTTGTTTCCCCTCTGGGTTGGAAGATCAGATGGAGCATTCCATGAAATTGTCTACCGTTGTCCCGTACAAACGCGAGTTTTCTGAAGATTTGCAGGTATAAGTAAGAGTTTCTATTTCTGTAACAATTGGTCAAAAATATGACCATAAAAATGATTGTCGGCTTTAAACGCCGAAAAAAAGTTCTAATATACGAAATAAAATGCGTTTGTACGGGACAGCTCGTGGAATGCTCCAGATGGCAGTCGCTTTCGTAAACACTAGTGCCTACGCCAATTCTTGGGATTAGTTCCCAAGCGGACCCCAGGCTCCCATGAGCTGTAGCAAAATGCCGGGACAATAGGAGAAAGAAGAAGAAGATTTGATCTTGACTTTCGACGCTGAAACGCGACGAGGTGAATGCAATTTGCTCGGGTGTTCTTAAGAGCCAACAGAAGTGGTTATTTCTCCATACAAACGTACTCGACTGTTTCCTCCGTGGGTTTTGATGGTAGAGCAATGATTTTTTCAACACAGATTAATATTGTCAATGTCTGTGTCGGACCGTTTTGTTTTTTTGATATTTTTGCTTTTTAGGGCGCTAGAGCCCTTCAAAAATGGCCAAAATGGCCTAATTGACTATGTCGCAATGAGAGGCGTAGTATTCAAAACTGACATCAATTAGCCAAAAAAGCAAAACGGTCCAACACAGATAATTTCATAATCATTTAGATTTCCGAGTTTGGTTTGGATTGGTTAAGTTTTGGAGGAGGAAACAGTCGAGTACGACATCTCGATTTTTGAGATTTTTCACCTTATCCTTATCGCACTAGTTTTAGGAGCCGCTTCCCTTAGCGATACGGGTATATTTACCTAAAATATTTAAAACTCAGCTCCTGTTTCGTCTTAAAGATCGGCTACGTCAGCCATATTCGGGCGCAAAAGCGCCGAGCTAACTAGGAGTCGAAGTGGTCGCCTTGGTCGAAATCGGCCGGATGGATCATCATCATCATACCTATAAACTTTTATATTGTTCCAGAGTATTTAAAACAATATGGACGTGGAGAATGCGAATTGCAAGATGAGAGTGTCACAGTGCACTGACATGGAAGTGCTGCCCATCGAGAGACCCATCAAAATTGACCAGTGAGTACTTTCTTATATACCTTTTTGACCGCACCTGCGGTCATATCTGTCGTAATAGACGCGTTTTGTTAGAGATTGAACCTTCTGTACCTAGTACTATTATTTATTCTGCGCTTACTCTAACTGCCTACTAAAAAGAGCGCTGGTGGTTTAAGGGGCCCACTTAAGGTCTGTGCACACCGGCTGCGTGTGCGTGACGTGCACGTGCGCGTGCGGAGTTGTAGTATACAGATCCTTATGAGAGATGGCACACCGCTTGCGTGACGTGTGCGTGTGCGGCTCCAACATTTTAGCGCACGCACACGCGCACGTCACGCACACGCAAGCCGGTGTGGCTCGGCCTTTATTAACAGTCCGCCGGATGGTATCGGCCTGTCAGTTAGAACAAAATTTTCATTTCATTTCATTTCATTTCATTTCAACTTCATTTCATTTCATTTCAACTTTGAAATTCCATTTAGTTTTAGTACTACTTATGTAAGTTGTATGGTTATATATTCTTATTAAGGAAACTGTAGGTCTATAAGTCTAATAACCCTTTATTGTAATAATTTATTACTATAAGAGACTGTTTGTTTCTAAATAAAGAAATAAAATAAATAATAATTTTGACAGTTCCGAACAACTGACAGGCCGATACCGTCCGGCGGACTGTTAATCAGTGGGTCCCTTAAGCCACAGCGCCGCCCTTAGGGTCTCCCCTGATATATCGACGCGCATTCGGCAAAAGCCGATAGGAAAAAGCTTTATGTCCACGCAATAAGAGCGAAAAAGTCGTCGTTCGGCTCGGCTCGCATCGGCCGGCGCCTGCCGACGCGTCGACGGCTTTTTCGCTCTTATTGCGTGGACATAAAGCTTTTTCCTATCGGCTTTTGCCGAATGCGCATCGATATATCAGGGGAGGGGAGACCCATAGTCGTCCTTCCCCGTCGCCCCCGTACCGCGCAGGCGAGGACTCATTTAAGCGGTCGGTCTATAGCTGTCAAGCGGACCCCAGGCTACCATGAGCCGTGGCAAGATGGCGGGATAAAGGATGACTCACGATAGACCGGGCCGTGTCCGGGCCGGAGCTTCCGGCGCTTACTTTTCTATCGCCAAGCACGCACCACGATTTTAATTTTTGCGACACGATTTTAGAATCGCGCTGTAATTTATCGCAGAAAATTCACTGCGCGCACTGCGATGAAAAGTCGACGATTTGTTCATTCTCGACATGGATTTCGTACCAGTCGCTTGTCGTGTAACAATATGCAATCGCTGTATGACTGAGTATTTATACCACAAAGGTGATCTCCTTCTATTTCTATAATTAAACGGTCAACATCTAGCGTTTCATCTTGTGACTCCATTGGAGAAGCAGGTTCCGATAAGTTGACGCTTGGAGAGCGGAATGCCGACTGAGGTCCGGGGTGCGATTTTATTATCGCAGTGCGCGCGGGGCCACACAACTCCGTATGCTGCAATTCACTTTGCGACAATCGCGTCGCGAGTAGTCGCGGAAAAATGTGACAAATCACAATTTTAAAATCGCTGCGATTTTTTTGTCGCATATGCGCGCACTTCCATATAAACACATACGTTACATTTCTGCGACTAAATTATCGCGCGACAAAAAGTCGTGGTGCGCGCTTGGCCTATGACATGACAGGCGATCACGTGATGCTTTCCATAGAAAACGATGCGCCGGACGCTCCGGCCCAGACACAGCCCGGTCTAACGTGAGTCATCCTTAACGCGAGGAAGAAGATTCGTAACTGACTAGATCGATTTGTATAAGATTGTCACATAATATGTATTTTATCTGTATGAGGAATGTTATGAACACGAAGGAAGCGAAAGAGGTATGTCAGGATCGTAGCAAGTGGAAATCCGTGGTCTCTGCCTACCCCTCCGGGAAATAGGCGTGTTTGTATGTATTTTATTTTTATTCTTCAGCGAGATCACAGGGCTGGAGAAGCTGGTGGAAGAACTGCACGCCATCTTCTCCCGGGATCACGTCAACGTCCAGGACGTCCAGAAACTCATGCTGGGCTACAAGAGCAACCCCAAGGACTGGAAGAAATATGCCAAATTTGACCGCTTTCGGTAAGTTTGTTATAATAAATGGTTTTTTTTTTAATTTTATAGAAAATATATTTAGTACCTTAATCTAATGTTTCGCCAAACTGTGAGACAGTTTGTTGGCGATGCGCTCTAAACTAAGCTTAAGCTAAATAGGTACACTGATTATTAAGTAACAAGTTAAGTTGTCATTAAGAACTTATAAATTTACCTATATGTATGTATCCTAAATCTCTCTTGCGAGACAGCATCACACTATACCTGTAGCAGGCGTAGATCTTGATGATAGGTGTATTGTGACATTTTTTGCCACTTTTGTGTTATTTCTAGCCAGGTCGCGAGCCCTTTATAGGAGAAAAAAGTGTCCTAAAATTTCTATACATTTTTTAAACACAATAGGAAAAAACTCTGGGACATTTTTTTATCCCATTGGGATCGAAAGAGCTCGTGATTCTTAGTAGAAATAACACAAAAGTGGCAAAAAAGGTCACAATATATAAAAAGGCAAAATATAAAAGTGACGCTCCAATAAATACTTCGGTAAGTTATTCAGCACGGGTATGATGGTCGTTCTTGTCTACGTGACAGCGTGATAACACGGTATCCGTCACTTTCTATCCCGGGGTGTTAAAAAGTGACAGTTATTTAATCATGTGGATAAAGCCATCCATAATTCGCCAGCAGCACCGGTATCATGGTCGTATTTTTATCACTTGTCATGCCATGCATCACTTTCTCACTTACATAATTATTTGTTAGAACGTAACAGGCATGGTGGCAATAAAGAGCCGATCTTAGCCCTACTGGTATCAGGTAGGTGATAGAGAGCTACTGTCATGGACGTCATGACACAGAATAAATAATAGTACTAGGTACAGAAGACTCACTAACAAAACGCGTCTGTTACGATCAGCACAGATATGGCCGCTAGGTGGCGACAGCGCCACGCGCGGCTTATGGCTTTCCCCAAAATTGGGGTGGAACGGATGTACTTTTAGCTACCTGTAGCAAAGCGACGAAATTGCGGAGTGAGCCACGCCTGGTCATGGTAAATTATGTAGCTACAGTACATTTACTGTCATCTTTCGACAAACGATTAAAACTGTTAGAACGCCATTTGACTTTGATAATTATTATATCACTGATATGTGTGTTTACGCCAAGTGCAAGCACCTTTCACATGTGCCGTGTGCAATAATCGTAGGCCAATTTCCTAGAGGCTCAAGCGTAACTTAAATGGTATGTCACTACATTCATTATGGTAAAACTTCATATCGATGGATTCTATTTCCGGACCAGGACGATTCGGAGCGTTGTAGCGAACGCACGTAGGTTGCATTCCTGCCGGGTTTGAAGCTAGACTTGGCCGCAGCCATTGACCACGCCGCGTGTGTTTTCAGTATAGTTATTTTCTAAGAATAGTAGTTGTCGTGTCACGATTGTCACGCATCAGGCGTCAGTGTACGAACGAATAAGTGTAGATTAACGTAAAATATACGTGCATGTGAAACATTGAGTTTCTTTTCATCGCCACACCTACCCGAACCACCCAGGCCGGAGCGGCCAGGGTCCTCAGCGGCATCACAGCAGGCTTTGGAAGGCCTAGCTCCTACCGGACCACGCGAGGCGTCACACCGGAGCGGTGGAGGCGCTCCTCACCAGCAACGAGCACCAAAGGAAAGAGAAGTATCGGAACGCGACCACGGGAGTCCGGGCTAACCGCCTTGTGACGTAGACATTCTTGGTGTTCCCATCAGAGGGGAAGAATTACAGCACGATATTATTGAAAGCCATCGTCATCAACGCGAGCACCGCAGCGGTACATCGCATTGGTAGCGTAATCATCGCTTCAAGTACTCATCGTGTCAGCATTATTCATTTTTGCCGTTAAATTCAGTGGAAACGGAGCCCGGTGCGGTTGGGCATAGTGCGAAAAAATCAAATCAAATCGTAATAAAAGGGAAGGCGTCGGCCGCCATTTTCTTGCGTAGGCAACGGACGGGGACCGTACAGTGCGGAGTGCGGCCATCTTTAGCATAAGGACATTTCCGGTTCGCGGCAAACGTCAGTTTGGGACATTTAGGTTAGAATTATCTGTCAACGTCAAGTGTCGCCAATAGATTAATTAGGTTATCGTCAATATAAAATCCAACTTTAAGGTAAAGCCAAAGCCACCTAACTTGTAAACTGTTAGTCGAATAGTGTCACAAATTAGTGTCTTTCATTAATCGTAAAGTAAATTCACGTCATGTCGTTAAAGTCAATCAAGGTGCAGCTGCGCACCAAGTACCAAATGTTGACCGACTATGCTGGCACGGTCACATCACGACCTGACAGCATGGCCGCGTCGGTGGCGAAGCGGCACTTTGATCTTATTTATACTGAGTACGTCAAGGCCCACGAGTCACTGCTGGCCTACGAAGGTGAGCTCGAGGAGGAGGAACGACTTCAATACCAGGAGTGCTTCAGCGAGGTTAACCGGCTGCTGATCCAGCTAGACGAGGCGTCGGCTGGAGAGGCTGGCCAGTCACACACACCCCGTGGACAGGCAGGTAAAGTCAAATTGCCCTCTGTGCAGCTGCCCACCTTCAGTGGCAACCTGCCAGAGTGGCTCTCCTTCTATGATCTCTTTATGTCGTTAGTCAATAGTAGGGACATCTCCGACGCGGAGAAACATTACTATCTTCGGTCGTCGTTGCAAGGGGAGGCGCTGTCCATTATACAGCACCTTCCGATGGACGGACCCAACTACGCGGTAGCTTTACAGTTATTGCGGGCTCGGTATCAGAATAACAGGCTGCTGTTGGATACATTCATTAGCCGAATCATGAACCTGCCTTCAGTGGCGCACTGGAGTGCAGGGTCACGCTCAGCTTTCTATGACCCGCTCCGGGAGTCAGTCCAGGCGCTTGAGAAGCTCAAGCAGCCAATCACGGAGTGGTCATACTTATTGGTTTTTATAATTTTGCAGAAACTACCGAACAGAATCAAGACCTTATACGAGGAGAGGTACGGTGGCAATCCGGAGGTGTTGCCCACTCTCACGCAGCTACTGGCGCTGTTGGAGGAGCAGTGCCGGGTTCAGCAAGCGGTCTCGCCAGCAGCGGTGGAGCAACCAACTGCGCAGCGTGGTTCCGCACCTGCACGAGGAAGAGCGGGGCCGTCGGGTCAAGCTACCAGGAAACCGGGACCGCCAGCGAGGGTCTTCGCCATCGAACAAGAGACCAATCAGGTGAATTCACCCCCTGTTCTTTGCTCATACTGCTCGAGTGACCAGCACAGCTTGTACAAATGCCCGAAGTTCCTTAACCTGGCGATTTCGGAGCGGAAGACCTGGGCTAGGAAGTCAGGCGCATGCTTCAGATGCCTGCGCAGTCACTATGCACGCGAGTGCATGCAGCGCAACTGGTGCGCACAGTGTGAGTCGTCCGCACACAACTCACTGCTGTGCGATGGTGGTGCAGCGGGGAGAGCCCCACCCATGGCAGTTGAAGCAGCTGTCCATCGGGTAAGGGTCATGCCGCTTGCCACGCCAAGCACGTCGAGAGCAGTCACGCTGCCGGAGCGGTGGCCGTCTCCCCAGCGACCGACTACATCTCCGCCGAGGGCTGCGAAGCCGCAGTCTCCCAAGCCGTCAGTACCAGACCAACCCCAAAGGAGGGAGACAGGGTCACCTCATAGTGCGCTTCAGCCAGCTCAGCTGATTCCCACCGGTCATATACCGAGGGCTAAGGTAGGCGCGCGTGTTCAAGCGGCGCAGCAGTCATTCCACTCATTGCGCTTCGGGACTCGGAGCAGTCCTGAGCCTGAACAATGAGATCAGGCCACTGTTGGTGCACCGGAGGAAAGACTACGAATGGCGCCAATTCGTGTCTCTCCTACAGCTGTGATCATGGTCAGATCAGGCAATGGGTCTTATGTTAAAGCTAGGGCTTTGCTTGACTCGGGAGCGGGGTGCTCCGTAGTGAAGAAATCATTTGTAGAAAGATTCAAAGTACACCAACAGTTTACTGGGAATAATATTTTTGGAGTAGGTGACATAAAGGTAAATGTGCCAGGCACGATTGCTAAGCTTGTATTCAAACCACGCGGGAAAACAGTGCCTATCATCAGTGTAGTAGCTACAGTCATGTACAGGGTTACGGGAAACATACCTTATTATGATACTGAGATCAGGACTCATTTGGATTCATCAAAACTTGAATTAGCTGACCCTGCCTTGGATAAATCGCAGGATGTGGACATCATTCTAGGAACGGATGTGCTCAATTATATATACACTGGTTCAAAGATACTCACTAACATTCCAGGTGTTGAGGCGTACGGCACCTGCTTCGGTCACGTGCTGATGGGGGCAACTTGGAATTACCCATCATCATTAACAACACCGACCGCCGGGACATCAGTAGAGGACTACGGCATCCATGCTACTCGGCTCGAGGACGTCCTAGAAAGGTTTTGGAGAGTGGAGCAGCCCCCCGAGGAGCGGCCGCAACACCCAGAACACCTCGAATGTGAAAGGTTGTATACCTCCACTACTCAACGTTTAGATAATGGCCAATTCATGGTGCGGTTGCCGCTGCGGGCAGACCGACCCAAGCTGGGCGAGTCTAGGGCTCTAGCCATGCGTAGACTGATTTCGTTGGAGGCCAGGCTGGCCAAAAATCCAGTATTTGCTGAAAAATATAAGGAATTCATGAGGGACTATGAGGCACTTGGTCATATGTCCAAATCAGACTTTAATTTCGAGAGCGAACACTATGTAATACCCCACCACGGAATTTTCAAAAAGGGATCCGAAAAGATCCGCGTCGTATATAACGCTGCAGCTAACTCAAGCACCGGAGTATCGCTCAATCAATGCCTTCACTCAGGCAAACCGCTTCAAAATGATATCACTCAAATATTGTTAAATTTCAGACGTCATCAAGTTGTCTTCACGACCGACATCAGAATGATGTTCCGGCAAACGTGGATACACCCCAGCGATAGGCGCTATCAGCTGATTCTGTGGCGCGAGGATCCGTCGCAGGATGTACAGGTATATGAGTTAAATACCAATACATACGGACTACGCTCCAGTCCTTTCATCGCGATAAGGACCTTACTTCGATTAGCTGATGACTGGGAAGCCCAGCATCCAGACTCACCGGCTGCTCATATCATGCGCAGAGATGTATATGTTGACGACATCCTCACTGGGGCTGATTCACTCACCGAGGCCCAAGAACTCAAATCAGAACTCATAGAACTCATGCGGAGCGCTGGATATGAGTTACGCAAATGGTCGTCTAACCGCAGAGAATTATTACAGGATCTTCCGCAGGAGCATTGTGAGATGCCTCGTCAGTTTGACACTGACGACAAGAGTTTCATAAAGGTATTAGGGATACAGTGGAACCCCATGTCAGATTCCATGTCGTATCAACTCAACATACCGTTGGGCCAACCAACGACGAAACGTAGCATATTGAGTACCATAGCTAGACTGTATGACCCGTGTGGCTATTGCGCACCAATCATATTTAGATTCAAACTGTTTTTACAATCACTGTTCACAGATGGATTACAGTGGGATGAGCCACTGTCCCATACTCAAGACCTTCAATGGAATGAACTCATTCAAGATCTACATCACTTGAGTCAGCTACAGATTCCGCGGTGCGTCACTCTGCCCGGTGCGGTGTCACACTCCCTCCACGGCTTTGGAGATGCGTCGGAGCTCGGCTACGGAGCCTGCGTGTACCTCCGGACTGAGGACGCGTCAGGGAATGTACTAGTACGGTTAGTGATAGCTAAGACTCGCGTAGCGTCAAGGAGAGTCAAACAAACCATTCCGAAGAGCGAGTTAAATGCAGCTCACCTGGTTTATAAGTTATTAAACCACGTCGCAGCGGCATACGAGGAATCAGTTCAGATTGACAGCATAAATGCTTGGTCAGATTCCAGAATTGTGCTATGTTGGTTGAACACAAAGCCTCATGTGCTACAGACTTTTGAAGGTAACCGTGTTCAAGATATTCAACAGTCAACCCGACCTATGACATGGAGGTATGTCAGATCGGAGTCGAACCCTGCCGATGTCGCATCGCGGGGGGCTACGGCGAAGGACCTCATCGGGTTTCATCTTTGGTGGAACCCAGAATGGTTAATGACGAATGAGTCACAGTGGCCGACGATGCCGGTCACCATGTCACCAGATTTACCCGGATTCAAACAGTTACATCACATTACGCCGGCCGAGAAGTCATGGGAGGAGTTTCTGTTATCACGAGTCAGTTCGTTCAACAAGCTTATCAATGTGACGTCATACGTATTGCGATTTTGTAAGAACGTTCGTTTGCCGAAAGCGCAACGGAACGTTCGCCCTACGCTAACGATCGACGAAAATCGTGAGGCAATGAACCACTGGATTAAGTACGTTCAACTGGATGCTTACAGAGATGAAATCGTGTTATTGAAAGGAGGCAAGATTGTTTGCAAGTCACTTCAAAAACTCAGCGTTTTCGTAGATGAGAATCACTTCATTCGCGTCGGAGGGCGACTGCGGCATTCATGCTTACGTTACGATGCTAAGCACCCATACCTTCTACCTAAAGACCATAAATGGACTCAAATGTTGATGCAGCATTATCACCGTACCTATTGTCACGCTTCAACGAGCGCACTCATCAATATACTCCGGCAACGTTACTGGATCCCGTCGGCGCGACGTGTGGTATCCCGCGTAATCAATAGCTGTATGTCGTGTTTCAGATTCAACGCTTCAACGCAGGCCCCGTTTATGGCAGATTTGCCAGCGGACCGAGTCACGGCGGCTCGTGCCTTTTCAGGAGTAGCAACCGATTTTGCCGGTCCCTACTGGGTCAAAAGTAGTCACCTCAGAAATGCTAAATCACTCAAAGCTTATCTGTGTGTTTTCGTATGTTTAGGAACGAAAGCCGTACATCTTGAACTCGTCTCGTCGCTGAGCACCGAGGCCTTCATTGCGGCGTTCACACGGTTTGTCAGTCGACGAGGGCTGCCCGCCTTAGTCAGGAGCGATCAAGGTACAAATTTCAAAGGTGCTAGCTCATACCTCAAGGAGGTTAGTCAGTTCTTACTTGACAACGAAATTGTCCTCCAGGAGGAATTTCGTCGCCAAGGTGTCCGCTGGGAGTTCAATCCTCCTGGTGCCCCTCACATGTCAGGCTTGGTAGAAGCCGCAGTCAAGAGTAGTAAGAACCTACTCAAGCGTGAGTTAGGGGACCGCATACTGACCTTCGAGGGTCTTTCAACCGTATTTACCAAAGTAGAATCGGTGCTTAACTCACGGCCTCTGGTTCCTTTATCCGAGGACCCATGTGACTTGGAAGTACTCACTCCGGGCCACTTTCTTATAGGGCAACCATTGCTATCGGTACCTGAGTACCCGTGGAAAGACACTAATGTAGCATGTTTATCACATTTCCAGTCTTTACAAAAGATTTCACAAAACTTTTGGGCTAAATGGCATATTACTTACCTTAATAATTTGCAAACCAGACTCAAATGGTACAATCATGTTCCTAACATGGCTTTAAATGATTTAGTATTAATCAAGGATGAAACTGCACCCCCTCTCCACTGGCGTAGAGGTAGAGTGATTCAATTATTTAAAGGTGCAGATGATATTGTACGATCAGTTAAATTAAAAACTCAGGGCGGCGACTTAATCCGGCCCGTTGTCAAATTGTGTAAATTACCAGTAGAGTGTACTTAACTGTATTAATTTATAAGTTATGTTTTGGTATTGTCACATGTTAACAACTTATGGTACCTACTGTTTAAATTGAATTTATTTATATCAAGATGACTCACTGATTTCTAATTGCAACTGTACTAGGTACTGTTTCTTTATAAGTATTTAGTTGGTTACTTGTTCTTTCATGTCACCACTTTGCTGTGGTCAATGTTTGATAGTGCTGTAAGTTAGACTAGCTAATCCATTGTGCTTCAAGGTATCAGCTCAACTCTGGCCTCCCCCCCGCAGGAATGTTTACGCCAAGTGCAAGCACCTTTCACATGTGCCGTGTGCAATAATCGTAGGCCAATTTCCTAGAGGCTCAAGCGTAACTTAAATGGTATGTCACTACATTCATTATGGTAAAACTTCATATCGATGGATTCTATTTCCGGACCAGGACGATTCGGAGCGTTGTAGCGAACGCACGTAGGTTGCATTCCTGCCGGGTTTGAAGCTAGACTTGGCCGCAGCCATTGACCACGCCGCGTGTGTTTTCAGTATAGTTATTTTCTAAGAATAGTAGTTGTCGTGTCACGATTGTCACGCATCAGGCGTCAGTGTACGAACGAATAAGTGTAGATTAACGTAAAATATACGTGCATGTGAAACATTGAGTTTCTTTTCATCGCCACACCTACCCGAACCACCCAGGCCGGAGCGGCCAGGGTCCTCAGCGGCATCACAGCAGGCTTTGGAAGGCCTAGCTCCTACCGGACCACGCGAGGCGTCACACCGGAGCGGTGGAGGCGCTCCTCACCAGCAACGAGCACCAAAGGAAAGAGAAGTATCGGAACGCGACCACGGGAGTCCGGGCTAACCGCCTTGTGACGTAGACAATGTGTTCACTTCTTGAAATATTAATACCTATTAACGCCATCTACTCGAGAGTAGGCTTCAGGCTGTGGCGCCATCGCTCGAAAAGATTGCACCATACCTTTGGTCTACAGTTGACAATACAATATCATGGTAATTGGCACCATCGAGCTGAGCTGATGATGGAGACACGAGGAAACCATAGGAACTCTGTGATAAAACAACGTAACCTCATTGTATTTGTGGTTTTTAGAATTGTCTCGATGAGTATTAGTTGCCTGTAAAGAAAAGTACAGTCAGCGATAAAATCTTGTACCAAAACATGAAATTTTTGACAAAAACTTATTTATTCCCTTCCCAATCATTCAAATGCGAAAAATATGTTTTCAATCGCGTGAAATTTATCTTATCTTAATGTGGATTTTCCTGACCTTCTAATGCTAGATCAAAGTACTTCAGTGTTGCTACCTATTTGAAATAATACGATAAGCTTTGGCAAAAACAGGGATTACGTTTATCAATCAGTCACTGTCATTTGCAAAAACACCTGTTGCTAAGGCGTTGGTATAGTTACCTAAATTAAGTGATCTTATTGGTTCAAGAAACACATCACTCGCTACGCATTCTCGCACATCTCTGGTGGAAACGCAGCCTTATGGCTCCTCTACACGATGGGCCAACGCCGGCCACTCCAAGGGACGCAGCCTTGCGGTAGAATGAGATAGCAATATCACTTGCTCCCTCTAACGCATAAATGCCTCCCTTGGAGTGGTCTGCGTTGGCCCATCGTGTAGAGGAGCCATTAAGCCGCGGGATAGAAAGTGACGGACATCGTTTTATCACGCTGTCACGTAGAGTCTACCTGACAGCGTGATAAAACGGTGTCTACGTCGTAGACAAACGACCATCATATCCGCTTTGGGCTCTTTTAGGCGTATTCTAATTTTATTTATCCGATCTGTTTCCGATACGAGACGGACCTGTCAGTGTCAAATGTGACGTTTTTATTAGAAGGAATATGAGTGATTTTGAGAAGAAAAAGTATAAAAATGTAAAAAGTAAATTAAATGTCCTGAGGACACTTTAAACAAAATAGTCAGTTAATAATACTGCCTATTTTGTCTACACGTGTCCTAAGGACACTATAAACAAAATAGTCAGTTAATAATAACGTTATCCGCTTTATTTACACGTGTCAATAATATTTTTATCACAAGATTACTGTAACTGTGGCATATGATGTTATTATTTTTAATAATTATCTTATCAATGCTAAAGTATTTGGTCAAAACAAAAACTATATGAATTGCCATGTACGAAAATCACTTACGTATTACTTTATCTTCTAAAGGCGTGACTGTATGGGCGTGTTAATAGGATGATAAAGAAGACGATACACTTGTCTCTTTCTGACAATGACTATCGCGAAGGGTCACGAAATCCACGACAACGCATGGTTCCAAGACCTTGCCCGAAAACGCGCAAAGAGGCACAATCCACCTAATGATGCCGACATGACTCCCTACTTCAGCTGCCACAAATGCGGTCGCAAATGCCGGTCCCGCATTGGCTTATACAGCCACGAGAGACGTTGTTCCTCGCTTACAGACGCAGAGATGGTATGTAGGAGAAACTATGTCATGTACAAGAGAAGACGCGGAGAGTATTTACAAATATATTTGCAATAATATTTACATCAATTTACAAATTCCACTGTAGAAGGTAGAGAAGCAATAGGGAGTACTCTCTCCAGGCGGGTGTTATGCCTGGGGACCGAAGTCCATTGAGAAATGGTCGGAAGTTATATATATAGAAACTGACATTATAAACTCCGTAAGCGCGTTGTAGGTCCCTCATACTAATTGCGTTCTAGACGTAGTTCTTCTTAGTAGTTTGTGCGTTCTAGCTCCCTAACGCCATGTTAGATTATTATGGCACGACGTTGGCAGTGACAGCTAGAGGAGACGCCACACGCTGCATAAATCATCTGTCAAGATGTTAAAGGCCTGATGATAATTATTTACATTTCTTTTCCCCAGTTACACGAGGAACCTAGTAGACGCCGGTAACGGAGCCTTCAACATCATGATCCTATGTTGGGGGGCAGGGCACGCCTCCCCCATACACGACCACGCTGACTCACACTGCTTCATGAAGATACTGTCAGGGAACCTTGAGGAAGTCAGGTAACCTTTACCACCACTAAAAACCTTTTTGCTATATATTGTAGCTGCTGCGCACATCTCCGCGCAGGATTGTCTGTAAATAAATCAAATCTTAGATTCTCACTATTTTAATGAAAATATTGTCTGGAAACCTTGAAGAACTTCGGCAGACTTCTTGTTGGACCTCTATTACTCGTAAGTACCCATGATACTGTACCAAGAAAATTCTCATGGTATAATGAAGATACTTTCCAAAAACCTTGAGAAAGTCAGGTATGTTTTCAAAGGACCCATATCCAACACCCACCCACCCATAGATAACATTTACATCCGAATGGTAGACGCCTCTCCCTTATACGACCATGCTGACTCACACTGCTTCATGAAGATACTATCAGGGAACCTTGAGGAAGTCAGGTATGTTCTCAAAGGAACCATATAAAAACACCGACCCACGCATAGATAACATTTACACCCGAATGGTAGACGCCTCTCCCTTACACGCCCATGCTGACTCACACTGCTTCATGAAGATACTATCAGGGAACCTTGAGAATGTCAGGTAACACTTCTTATTCAACCCTATTAAAGAAAAAAAGATAAAAATAAGTTTATTGCACACAGTCTTCTGACTTCGCGTTATCCCGGCATTTTGCCACGGCTCATGGGAGCCTGGAGTCCGATTAGCAAATAATCCCAAGAAATTGACGTTGAATTTATTACACACAAAACACAGTAGGTGCAATACAGACATTGTTGTGACATCGGGTGGTTGCAGACCATAAGTTAAATTATAATACAGAATTTCCAGAGGTCCTCCAGAATAGCGGTAGGCTAGGCCTATACCGCGGGAGACCAAGTATGCATTTGTATATCATTCATTATTCCAACTGTCACAGAATACCTAATAGACGAAAAAATTATGACCTAAAAGTACATTGTTTGCTAGTGAAATAAATAACATTTCCTATCAGACAGTACCAGAATCTTCCCTGAGACATAAATGGAGAACAATAGAAGACAGACGAACGATAACCTTCGAACCGACATAATGAACCATAAACAACGAACTGTGTGACCTGGCAACCGGTTCAGTCCCGATTAGGACACTTTAGGTAGATAATGAAGTTGGCCATTCAAGTTGTAATCTAGAGTTAGACCAAGAAAAGTCTGCAGCGATTTTGATAGCCCACGCAGTGCAAGTTTTATTTATACGTCATAATTTCATAGAGGTTTGACGTTTAAATAACACTTACAAATAAAATTCTGAGTGCGCAATGCGCAATATGGCCCTCAAGTCAAAAAGTTTGGAGAGTCGTTTAAGGCAGGGGGCCTTAAACGATTGACCTTTTAAATTAATCACAAAAGTTCCAACTGATCATTTGCTACAAAACGAACATTGACCGTGTCCCTATCTCGTATTATCGCGTGTTTGCGAGAAATGGAAAACTACTTATCTCTCGCCGAGATATTAAAGGTTTTCTTATTCTTAGATAGTTTCCAGGGCCGTTGGTTCAAGGAGGGCCAACAAAAGATGAAATTACTGAAGAGTAATTTCATCTTTTGTTGGCCCTCCTTGAACTAAAAACTACTACCACTACTACTAGAAACCACTACTACTAGAAAGAAGTTTCTCGCGCTATCCCGGCATTTTGCCGCGGCTGATGGGAGACTGGGGTCCGCTTGATCTAATCTCAAGAATTGACATAGGCACTAATTTATTACGAATGCGACTGCCATCTGACCTTCCAACCCAGAGGGGAAACTAGGTGTTATTGCGATTAGTCCGGTTTCCTCACGATGTTTTCCTTCACCGAAAAACAACTGGTAAATATCAAATGATATTTCGTGCATAAAGTTCTGAAAAACTCATTGGTACGAGCCAGGGTTGAACCCGCGACCTCTGGATTGAAAGTCGCACGCTCTTACCGCTAGGCCACCAGCGCTCCATTTATAAGTATAATATGAATAATAAGGATAGTTAGATCAAGAAAAGTCTGCAGCGAATTTGATGGCCCACGCAGTGAAAGTGTTATTTATACATAGAAGTTTGACTTTTAAAATAACACGTGCACTGCTATCAAAATATTTGCAGACTTTTCGTGGTTTAACTTTAATTAGGCAAGTGTCACTTTAATTAGGCACCTTCATTGTCCGCTGGCTAACGGGATAGAATAACAACAAAAAATAGGCACTTTTTGTTGCTATTCATAGACTAGGAATCCTCTAGACCGAGTTTAGAGCAATTATTTCATGCAACCGATGATGCTAAAAATGCGGGGGTGCGCGGGACGAGGTGAGCGAATTCCCGTGCCGTGATTGGTCCGTTCAAAGACGCGGACGTCACACAAAGACACTTTCGACTCGAACATGGAGTGAAATTACCGTGTGCGTGGCAGAGGGGGTAGCGCGACTATGCTAAGTCTGGAGTCTTTTGCCTAGTTGCTATGCTACGGGCGATCATCTCAATACTTCACCTAAAAATGAAACAACAATTTACAGAAACACACAACAACAACAATTTAAACAACAATTTACAACAATTTAAATCAGTGTTTTAACAATTTACAGATACGAATGGCCGGAACACGTGCAGCCCGAAGTCCTAAAGAAGCTCAAGAACAAGAGTTGCTGCGACAAAATGGCGGACCAAGATGGCTGCCGGTGTGAGGAAGATGGCGGATATGACGCGGGCGACATGAAAGAGATAGGGAGAGCCCGGCTAGAGCTGAATGATGTGTGTTATATCAACGGTGAGTTGTAGCAAAGAGTATAGAGGGCTATTGCCAAAGTAAATTTTGTAGTCACGGTACATTTACTGCCATCTATCGACACACGATTAAAACTTAAAAAAATATTGAACATGTATAAATTAATCAAAATATGTTTACGGATAAATGATTTTTAATTTTTATTGTTCCATACTGACCCATGTTCTTTCACTGATATGTGTTAAAATTGTTAAATATCAAACGGTGTCCTCAACGCCATCTAGCCGAGAATAGGCCAAAGGTATGGCGTCATCTATTCGATAATGACTTTTTCTTGATTTCCGAGGCACGTTTTTTTCTTAGACTTTAAATATTTATCTTATACGGAGTTATATAGATATCTCTGGTTATAGTCTTTCGATTTGTAGCTGGCCCCGAACGACTAATCCTTTTTCTTACCTTTTGAATACATTAAACTAGTTTTTACGTTGCTGGATTCGTCAATCTATGCGCCCAAAGTTAAAACTGCCGTTTTTGTTTTGAGTTCTGTAGCTCTCCTATCAGTTTCGTGAATGACAGTGAGAAGTGAAGACAGTGAGAAAGTTAAGGAAAATGTATGGAGTAATTGTACAGAGCCTCTACCGGTCACGTAAAGAACTAAAAAATTCAACTGGTACCATGAGTTATAGACGTTTTTACGCGAGTTTTCCATACTTGCCTAACTTCACACCTAAAACGCTCTCTTTCTAATTATATAATGAAAACTGAGCCAGAATTATTCTGCGTAAATACTTTACGCGAGTAAACGTGACAGATGTTATGGAAAAATACGTGCGTTTCCAACGTGACATTTCTGTCAACTTGTAAACACAACAAATACGCAGATTTTTCACGAATATTAATGCAATTTTCAACGTAATATGTATAAATTTATAACAGTATGTGAACTTCAAGCAAAACTTTAAGGGATAAATCAATTAATAGTTCGATAAAAGGCTGATTTAGTACAAAGGTAATGAGTTATACTTGACATCATATTTTCCTATTTCTACTGCTACATTTGCGAAAATCACATTGCTTACGAGCAGTTTTTGGTTTTAGGCAAGAAGCTGATTGAAAACAACATTTCCCTGAAAACCCGGATTGCATCATGTATGCATGCGTATGCATGTAGAAGTTACATATTAAGAATTAAGGCTCAATACAAGGAGCAGTACATAGACATGTTGCTGTTTTTGTTGCTATAATAATGCACATAACACATAGTAAGAATATTTACACAAAAATTGCTATGTATTTTATTAAGCATTATTATCTGAAATAAAATAAAACATACAAATGTTCTGTGAGTTTATTTATTTTTCTTTACTAAGTAAGTATTATTTTATTTTCCGTTGTTCAAATTATTGTGTTTGGTAGGTACTCGTTTTTCATGTCAACTTGGTAACAGGAAATATAAAACTTTCTTCAAAAACTTTTGCTGGTGGTTCAGAATCTGAAAATTTAAAACACATTTATTGCCAAAAACCCGCTGCGTGGGTTCATTTTGTATTGGAAATGGGGCGCTTGGCACTGAAATATACTCGAGATCATATAGGTACTATAAAATTAAGATCGCTATTAAGGTCATACGTAGGTCGTAGGGTCTGTGCGGAAAGAGAAGAGTCGTAGGTATAATATATGGGCTCCCCTAAATTTCACGACTCTTCTCTTTCCGCACACTTTATTAGATAATGTTACTTAGCAGTAGGCGGTGCGGATTGAAGCGGACCATTATAATACATACCTATTTTAATATTTTAAGATTTCCTCTCATGTGTGTACTATTTTCATCAAACGTAATAAATATGTAGCCAAAAGTAGCCTGTATAATCGCGCCGTATACTTTGCTTCCTATTTTTTAACACGCAAAGTCATAATTTTAACTCGATTATTAATGATGTTTACGTAATTATCATATTTTGCAATTTTTGTCTTGAATACAATATATTTTAATTTATACATTGTTTACTAACATTGATGTGTTTATTATTTTCGTAACTATGGCAACGTCAAATCTTTAAAAAATTGTAGAATGAAGGTTGAGTCAGTAACAAAGTGACAAAATTGGTCTAAGAGCATTTAATAACTGGAGTGGCCATTGAGTGCTTACTGTTAGGATTTAGGATTAGGGTTCCGAGCAGGAAAGAAAAGCTTGTTTTAACACCATATAGGTAATGTTTATTAATCTCAAGCAAAACTACATAGTAATGGCGTCTCATACGGGAAGAAAGAACACCTACATTTGTTTTATATTGACAACCGAATAAATCAAATATCATAGTCGTAGTAGTCTCGTAGGTATACTCTTTATTTTTTTGGTGACATTATTACTTACCCCTCTGCCGAAAAACACAATTGTGCAAACTTTTGTATGGACTGACATGGCTATTTGTACGTTACGTACAAATCATGTAGAAATAGCAATACATTTGACGTCCCCTCCCCCGCAAAAATCGGCAGACTGTTTTGTAAAGAAAATGACAGCGATGACATGTCCCTTCTAAATGCTCTTAGTGGATGGTAGAGGTAAGGAATACAATCTCCATGTAATTAATAATGAAAAAGTGTCCGTCAAAAACCTTAAGAGGGAAGTATACTACGTAATCGTCCATACAAAAAGAGAAAACGTTTTTCCACTTGTAAATACGAGTATCTTCCATTCTCCATGATTTTTAGTACGGTATTGATACAATGAAAAACTAGGTTTATGGGTTTTCTTTTTTTCGCTGCTCTGGAGAGATTTAGAAAAATTATAATAGCTGACAGCGTGCCCACTTTTTGCAAATATTCTCCCATAAAGGAGTTTTCTCATAAAGTCATAAAGGATTCTCCTTACCTCTACCCTCCATATTCACGGCTGCCATCAGTATATGTAACATTACTTTCTGTGCATCTCACTTGCGCTAATATGCGAGAGCGAGATGCATAGATAGTAAATTACGTAGACGTGAGAAAATTTGACAATTTTGTTATTTAGTTCATTAGGTGACTCCTAGAGGCGCTGTATAAAACTCCGATATACTCGTAACTCTTGCTCTGTTTTTTAGTATAGTTAGAAAGGGACAGTATCGTTTGGAGTGGAGTGAAGTTAGGTACATAAGACCGTAAAGAAACGTAAAACGTGACTCACGGCACGTTTATTCACCGAGTGTAAGTGAAAAATACTCTGCCAACTGATGGTAGAGGCTCTTAGATCGACGAATACAGCAACATAAAAACTAGTTTGATGTATTCAGAAGGTAGTTAAATACAAAACACAGTACGTAGCGGCCCCCTTTTTTAAATATCTTTCATTAAATTTAAATAAAAACTATTGTTTAGCAGCGCTAGTGTGCACGTTGACGAGCTCTTACAGCAAAAAGAGTAGAAATTAAAAAGTGGCAACACTGTAGTGTCGTCCCTTTCAAACCAATTTATATAAGAAAACGGGACGACACTACAGCGTTGCTACTTCTTAATTTCTACTCTTTTTTGCCAAGGTGTAAGATGAACTGATCTTCCTACTTCGAATTTTTGAAGTCTATTCACGATTTTTTTTATATTTCCAGACGCCCTAGGCCTCCACCGTGTAGAGAATCCCTCGCACGCCGACAGCGCCGTGTCCCTCCACCTGTATTGCCCCCCCTTCGACAGCTGTCGCGTGTTCGACTCCCGGACTGGGAAACCCACCACCGTCACCACTACCTTCTGGTCTATTAATGGGAAGAAAGTGAAAAGGGTAAGTTCCCCCCCCCCCTCTCTCTCTCTCTCTCTTCGCCTTTACTGCCCCCCCCTTCGACAGTAGTCGCGTGTTCGACTCCCGGACTGGGAAACCTACCACAGTCACCACCACTTTCTGGTCTATTAATGGGAAGAAAGTGAAACGAGTAAGTTTTTTTCTCTCTCTCTCCCTCTCTCTACGCCTATACTGCCCCAGTGCCCCCCCTTCGACAGCTGTCGCGTGTTCGATTCCCGGACTGGGAAACCTACCACCGTGACCACTACCTTCTGGTCTATTAATGGGAAACGGGTAAGCCTATATCCCACTTTCTCTTGGACCATACTGCCCTGCCTTTGACAGCTGTCATAGTTAGGTTCAATCCTCGGACTGAACTAGAAGACCAAGAAAAGTCTGCAGTGATTTTAATAGCCCACGCAGTGCAAGTGTTATTTATACACCAAAATTTCATAGAAGTTTGACGTTTAAAATGACACCTGTACTGCGTGGGCTATCAAAATCGCTGCAGACTTTTCTCGATCGACTCTATGAATTATCTCAAATGATTTTTTCGAGTTCGGGTGCTAATCCGTTAAACATAACATAAGGCTTTGTTTCTAGGTCTATAAATTAAAGAAAAAGCAAAGACCAAACCATAAATAACGTAGTTATCTTTACTTAAAAAAATCACATATAAGGGGTCATCCATTAATTACGTCACACGAATTTCTAGGTTTTTTTACCCCTCCCCCCTCCTTGTCACACTTGGTCACATTTGGCAAGCCCCTCCCCCCCTAGTGTGACGTCACATTTTTTCTACGAAATCGCCCAATCGAATTAAGTAAGTACCTAAGTATTATTAATATTTTATCAAAATATTTTTGACGATATAAATATTAGTAATTTTATAACCCAAAACTGCTTAGGAAAGAAAATTAAACCAATAAAAACGATAATCGTTTTAAAAACTTGTTATTTAAATGTACAGCGAATAAAATAATTTAAATAAATTTTCGGTTACTTGATGAAGTTAAAGTGACGTCACAAAGTTTGTGTCTCCCCCCTCCCCCATGTCACAATATGTCACATTTTCTTGACCCCCCCTCCCCCTAAACGTGTGATGTAATTAATGGATGACCCCTAAGATACCTAACATCTTGTCATAAAACAACATGTGTTATATAATTGTAGTGCCATCTAGTGAACCACCTAAGAAGGATTAAAAGTTAAAAGTCCGACCGGTCTGGCCTAGTGGGTAGTGACCCTGCCTATGAAGCCGATGGTCCCGGGTTCGAATCCTGGTAAGGGCATTTATTTGTATGATGATACAGATATTTGTTCCTGATATATACAGATATTTGAGTCATGGTTGTTTTCTATGTATTTAAGTTTTTATATATTATATATATCGTTGTCTGAGTACCCACAACACAAGCCTTCTTGAGCTTACCGTGGGGCTTAGTCAATTTGTGTAAAAATGTGCTGTAATATTTATTTATTTATTTAAAAGTTATTCTCTTGCAAAGTCACATTGTCAGTAGAAAAGGCGCGAATTTTGAAATTTTATATAGGAGGTCACCCATCGTCTACATTTATTTTAATTTATGTCGCCTTTTTTAGGGTTCCGTACCCAAAGGGTAAAACGGGACCCTATTACTAAGACTTTGCTGTCCGTCCGTCCGTCCGTCCGTCTGTCAACAGGCTGTATCTCACGAACCGTGATAGCTAGACAGTTGAAATTTTCACAGATGATGTATTTCTGTTGCCGCTATAACAACAAATACTAAAAACAGAATAAAATAAAGATTTAAATGGGGCTTCCATACAACAAACTTGATTTTTGATCAAAGTTAAGCAACGTCGGGAGGGGTCAGTACTTGGATGGGTGACCGTTTTTTTTTGCTTATTTTTGTTTTTTTTTTGCATTGTGGTACGGAACCCTTCGTGCGCGAGTCCGACTCGCACTTGCCCGGTTTTTTTACTGACCGAAATTGCTTGCCAAACTATAGTTTCTGAATGCATTTACTACTCTCTCCTAATACCTGTATATTTTTTTTTTAGATTATGGAGGCCAACGAATGTGCAGACAGCCAGAACTAAGGCAAAATGTACCTTGAATTGGAATAAAGAATAAAATGGGACCAAAAATGTTGTAAAATTTTATAATATCATAATAAATTATATTGTTTAGCTAAGTAAGTATTCTAAAGCAGTTATAGTCGCACCAATAAAAGTCTGCAGCGGATTTGATAGTCCACGCAGTGTAGGTGTTATTTATACGTCATAATTTCATACAAGTTTGACGTTTAAAATGACACTTGCACTGCGTGGGCTATCAAAATCGCTGCAGACTTTTTACGGTCTAACTCTATGACAATCATTGACAATGGACCAAAAGTCGGTATTGGATTTATCGTTATTATTAATGATTTTGACTAGTGGACAAAGCCGTTTCGAATGAAGTCCGCCATATTTGATTTTTTTTCTTGTTTTTGTGCAATATCGTACGTTTTATTATTTTTTATTTTATTTTGTTAATACTGTTTTGTTTTAAATAAATATTGATCACAATGTGAAAGTAAAAAAAAGTACGTAAATAATAAATAATGTTAAATAAGCTGACAATCATAACATTAATTATGGAAATATAAATAAAATATAAATGCTGTCCGTTATGTGTAACATATCATTCCATTTATATAGTAAGAAGTCACACATATTTTAAATAATTTTACATATAAATACGAAGAAAGTAATGTTAGAAAATACCTAAAGTACAAACGATATAACTTTTGCACTCAATTTTATAGGTTATAAGTAAAAATAATATTATTGTAAATACTTGTTAATATAAAAACTAGTTTATAAGTTTTTGTAACCAATTTATTGAATTTACTTCCATTTTCTTTTATTTTATAATAAGTGTTAATATGAAAAAACTATCAAATAAATTATTGTATTAAATTGGCCAAAAATTATGGTGCTGATTATGAAAACTATAAATAAAAAAAATATAATTTACATCGTGTTTTTATCAAAATCTCTTGAAGAGCCCGTTCCAGTCTTCAAAAACCAAAAATTAAATAGTTGATTAATTTTTCACCACACCAGTCGGAAAGGCTTACTTTGCACTTCAAAAACGGATAGCAAAGTTGCACTTTGCTATCAGTAATTCACATGTGAGGCAAAGTAATCAAATGCAAATTTTGAGTTGTTTTCTTATGTTTGCTGGTAGAATTAACTTTTAAATGATGATTCTGGATGATAAATATATATACAGACATTTGAATTTGATTTGGTTTGATTTTGTTTGATATTTAATATTTGCTTCGGGTTGGTGTGGTGAAAAATTTAGTGTTTCACTCGGGGGAAAATTTTGTTTAACCCTCGTGCTTTGAAACCGTCGCAACGCTCAAGATTCCGTTTTTAGAACCACTCGCTACGCTCGAGGTTCAATTTTGGAATCTTTCGTTTGCTCAGGTATCAATATTAGCACGAGCGGTTAAACAACAACTTTGCCCCCTTGTAAAACAAATAACTATTGTTACAAGTTAATACATTTGGTATTGTTTTGATGCGACCATTAGATCGCTGACGGTCAGTGGGGAGACACTCCTCTCTTCGGGCAAACTCGGCTCCGTTCGGCTCAGCAGTGCTCCGAGCAATTGTTAGGGTTGGCACAACTTGACCTCCCTTTGCGTGCATGACCACAGATAAGATAAGTACATGAATTTTGACATCCCTAAATAGTCGAAATTGATAGTGCCAGTTAAAAAGGCATATCACGATTCGACCCTGAATCGCTGTCAAACTTCGGCTTTGCAGGAAGTGTCCTTTCTCTACGGTAGGACTATTACTATCGATCGGGGAAATCCTGAAGAAAGGCCAGGTCAAGAGCACCCTAAACCGGCGAGCGTGTATGAGGAATGTTATGAATGTGAAGGAAGCGAAAAAGGTATGTCAGGATCGTAGCAAGTGGAAATCCGTGGTCTCTGCCTACCCCTTCGGGTTTTTTTTTCCACACTTACAACTATTTTTACAGGTAATCCTAAGACAATAGTGTAACTATTAACAAAAATCTAAAGTATGTCATTTCGTCTATAACATAATATATACAATGCTGATATTGTGAATTCATTCAAAGAACATGATGAGAATATGTCATTATTTTCCGCTATTATATTGAGGATCCGCACAGTGCGCGTCAGTGGCGCCAGCCCTAGCAGGTTGGTGCGCCCGCGCGGCTCGCATACCTATCGGGTACATTTACATTTTATAGGCGTGATTATATATTTAATAGGCGTGATTATATGTATGTATGTAGGACTATTACTTATTCTGTGTCACGGTGATTGGTACTATGTACATACATACACACTATACACAGTCAAATACCTAACTCGACACGATCGTCCATGTCGTATCTCGTATCAAAACCAGCACAAAACTATAACAAAATGTAAAATTTGAACTCTCTCTCACACTGGGCAGTATTAATAGTTAGAGTTAGACCAGGACAAGTCTGCAACGATTTTGATAGCACACTGGCAATCCAAGTGTTATTTTAAACGACAAACTTCTATCAAATTCATCATCATCATAAGACGTCCACTGCTGAACATAGGCCTCCGCCTTGGACCTCCATACGTGCCGGTTGGAAGCGACCCGCATCCAGCGTCTTCCGGCGACCTTAACAAGGTCGTCAGTCCGTCTTGTGGGTGGACGTCCTACGCTGCGCTTGCTAGTCCGTGGTCTCCACACGAGCACTTTTCGACCCCATCGGCCATCTTCTCTGCATGCAATGTGGTCTGCCCATTGCCACTTCAGCTTGCTAATCCGATGGGCTATGCGGACTTTAGTTCGTCTACGGATCTCCCCATTTCTGATTCGATCACGTAGAGAAACTATCAAATTATGACGTATAAATAAAATTTACACTGCGTGGGCTATCAAAATCGCTACAGACTTTTCTAGATCTGACTCTACTACAAAATTGACTGTGACAACGACAATACGAGTTTATACTAAATTCTCTTTGGTTAGAGCAGGCGTGGCTCACTCCGCGATTTCCTCGCTTTGCTACAGGTAGCTAAAAGTACACCCGTTCGGCCCCAATTTTAGGGTTTGCCATAAGCCGCGCATGGCGCTGTCGCCACCTAGCGGTCATATCTGTGCTAATCGTAACAAACGAGTAAGTGAGTCTTCTGTACTATTATTTATTCTGTGGTTAGAGTCATACATTAATTAGTTAATCCACAAAACTAATCTAGGTAATCCTAATCCAATGCTTCCGCAGATACTAGTAGCTATGATCGATAGTGCTATTTTCCTAATGTCAGCCTCAGTGCGACTTTTAAAAGGCGAATTTATCTTTAATGCTGTCATTAGATAAATGATAAAAAAATTCGCGGAAGCAGTTGTATTTTTGACGTGATAACGTCTTATCAATCGATGAACACCGGTAGCATGCGCGAAAAAGTGTCACGTTGTGGACAGATCTCCATGGTAAGGTTGTGGACAGATCTCCATGGTAACGTTACGGCCACGTTTTCTTATGACTTTATCACGCAATATCGTCCGTATAATCCGACTTTAGAGACAACTATATTTTTGTTGGATAGGTATGTAACAAAAAAAACCGGCCAAGTGCGAGCCGGACTCGCGCACGAAGGGTTCCGTACCATTACGCAGAAAACGGCAAAAAATCACGTTTGTTGTAAGTGGGGCCACTTAAATATTTATTTTAGTCTATTTTAGTATTCGTTATAGCGGCAACAGAAATACATCATCTGTGAAATTTTCAACTGTCTAGGTATCACTGTTTATGAGATACAAGCAGTGACAGACGGACGGACAGTGGAGTCTTATAGTATTAGTAATAAGGTCTCGTCTTTAACCAAAGGTTAAACCGAACCCTAAAAAAAGTAAAGCTCCAGCTTCCAAGATTCTTATCTTCTTAAGAAACAACAATATTTATCATGTAGCTGAGTTTTAAATATTTTAGGTAAATATACCTGTCTCGCTAACGGAAGCGGCTCCTAAAACAAATCCTGCTTAAAAATCTCAAAAATGAGGTTTCGTACTCGACTGTTTCCTCCTCCAAAACTTAACCAATCGTAACCAAATTTGAAAATCTAAATGATTATGAAATTATCTGTGTCGGACCGTTTTGCTTTTTTGGCTAATTGATATCAGTTTTGAATACTAGGCCTCTCATTGCGGCATAGTCAATGAGGCCATTTTGGCCATTTTTGAACGGCTCTAGCGCCTTAAAAAACAAAAATATCATAAAAATCAAAACGGTCCGACACAGATATGGACAATATTAATCTGTGTTGAAAAAATCATTGCTCTAGCATCAAAACCCACGGAGGAAACAGTCGAGTACGTTTGTATGGAGAAATGACCACTCCTGTTGGCTCTACCGCAGTTGAACTTAAACCGGGCAAGTGCGAGTCGGACTCGCGCACGAAGGGTTCCGTACCATAATGCAAAAAAAAAACAAAAAGCAGCAAAAAAAAAAACGGTCACCCATCCAAGTACTGACCACTCCCGACGTTGCTTAACTTTGGTCACAAATCACGTTTGTTGTATGGGAGCCTCATTTAAATCTTTATTTTATTCTGTTTTTAGTATTTGTTGTTATAGCGGCAACAGAAATACATCATCTGTGAAAATTTCAACTGTCTAGCTATCACGGTTCGTGAGATACAGCCTGGTGACAGACGGACGGACGGACGGACGGACGGACGGACGGACGGACGGACGGACGGACGGATGGACGGACGGACAGCGAAGTCTTAGTAATAGGGTCCCGTTTTACCCTTTGGGTACGGAACCCTAAAAAGGCAACCCGTAAAAATCCTAATAAGACCTGAGAGGCCTGACCAGACGGGGACAAGTTTTCGCCAATCTGATTAAATTGTCAGACCATGCGGATTCAAACACCAATTTGACTCGACCAATTCGACCGCCGATTATGACTGATATTACCGATAAAATGGAGTCCGGACGCAAGAATACCATGAATTAATGGTGCCAAGTTTTTGTTTTTAAGCTTCCATGGTATTTGTCGTATCTCTTACACTAAAGGGGCCCACTGATTAACAGTCCGCCGGCCGGTATCGGCCTGTCAGTTGTTCGAAACTGTCAAAATTTTGTTCTAACTGACAGGCCGATACCGTCCGGCGGACTGATAATCAGTGGGCCCTTTTAACACATTCACTGCCCCCAACGCACATGTGCGTTCACCGTCATACAAGTTTGTTCCTAGGCCACGCCCCCTGGCAGTGAATGCCTTAAGCGATTACTTAAACAAAAGAATTCATAGCTTTTGCGACGAAAGGGTAAAACTTTCAGAGAACATTTCCGGGAAAATTCCAACAACGTTTCCAATAGGTAGATTTTTCTGTACGCTACTACGTACCTATTACTTTCAGCTAAAGATTTACAGGATTAACACATGTTTGTAACATCGATATAAATACCTAGTAATCCGCAAATTCTACAAGCAATTAATCTTATCGATGTTGTATCAAAAAGAATTACAACTATATAATAAGAAATTACGTGATAAAATATTTAGTTTAGTTCTTATTGAAAGACACACAAGTGTTCCGTAAGAGCTGACGTTTCTTTTTAAATCTGTTGCGTCCCATCTGACGCGAAAATGATAGGTGAGTTTAGTTTAAATATTAATAGTTATTTGTTTCCAACATTGAACGAAACGAGTGGTTCGAAAGATGAAATCTTTTGCGGTCCGAGGGTTTCGGGTGTGCCTTGAAGGCGAGGGTTAAACAAATTTTGCCACCGAGTGAAACACAAAATTTTTCGCCGCACTACTTTATCTTTAACTTATATTTATCATTCAAAGTCATGATTTAAATGTCAATTCCACCAACAAACATAAAAAACAATCACTGAAAATTCAGGGTTCTAGCTTTAGCCGGCACAAAATTACAGGACGTCGAAAATCGCCTGAATCGCTTCGGGAAAAGGATGGTACGGCCGTGCGTCTTTGTTTTGCTCGACTTGGCGGGGGCACTGCCGTGCCCCCAAACTCAAACTTTGTATTTGATTACTTTACCTCACATGTAGGGTTACCATATGACAGGAATTTTCGTGACATGTCAGGAATTTTGGCCGTTTGTCAGGAATGCGGCCGGAATATGAAAATATCAGGGGCCAAATTCGACATGTACAACTGTCAGATTTCGCATCCACGTCAAATCAACAGTTGATTTTATTGCATACTGAGTGTTGATTCCATCAACGGTGGATATCATTTGGTAGGACCAAAACTCAACTCTAAACTAAGGGTGGTTCGGTTTGGTTTGCTTGTCAAGTTGTCACCCTAACTGTGGATTGTTAATGTCAAATTTTGACATTGTGCGTATTCGAAAACTTATGATTTTTCCCACATCAACGGGAGATCAACACGATACGTCAAATGTCGCTTGTCGAATAGCGGTCCAGGCATTTTAGTGAATTAGCAGACTTTTCAATGACCTATGTACCTAAAAAGGTAAATTATTCATAAATCCAAACCAAATTAAAGACATTAAAGTAAGTAGGTATTAATTATGAACAATGTATCAAGCATACATAGATTACATACATATCGCTTACGGCTAGCCCGAACTAATAACCCTACTCACATGTGAATAAAATGCAACTTTCTTATCAGTTTATGAACAAGAGAGCCTTTATCAGCTGGTGTGGTGAAAAACAATGACTGCGTTTAGTAATACGTATTTTATGACACCCCCTCACTTTATTCAAGTTGGTTAGCTTAGATCAAGATGGACTATATTGACATGCTTTTTTACTGCCGTTTGAGTTACTAACAATTGTTATCATGGCCCAAATAAAAAAAATAAAACCACCCGATCTCGAGTAAACGGAGAATAAAACCGGGCAAGTGCGAGTCGGACTCGCGCACGAAGGGTTCCGTACCATAATGCAAAAAAACGGAAATAAATGCAAAAAAAAAGGTCACCCATCCAAGTACTGACCACGCCCGACGTTGCTTAACTTTGGTCAAAAATCACGTTTGTTGTATGGGAGCCCCACTTAAATCTTTATTTTATGTTTTTAGTACCTATTTGTTGTTATAGAGGCAACAGAAATACATCATCTGTGAAAATTTCAACTGTCTAGCTATCACGGTTCGTGAGATACAGCTTGGTGACAGACGGACGGACGGACGTACGGACAGACGGACGGACGGACGGACAGCGAAGTCTTAATAATAGGGTCCCGTTTTACCCTTTGGGTACGGAACCCTAAAAAACAACGATCCCTACGAATTAAAAATCTCCTCCTCCAAAAAGTCGATTAAATATAAAATAATAGCTCGTCAATGTTGCTAAGATTGGCCGGCCTTTTCCGTCAGTAGAAAATGCCAGCAACTAAAAAAAATCAGAGGCTAAGGGTTGACCCACAGAAAATTTCAATTTAACGACCAAGTGGGTTTACCACTGTATCTTCTTGTTCTACCTAACGCTATCCCGGCCTTTGCCAGAGTCCGCTTTCCTACTTGCTTTCCTCCACTTGGCGCGATCCTGGGCGTCGTCTCGTGTGAGCCCGTTCTCGCTCATAGAGTTAGACCAAGAAAAGTCTGCAGCAATTTTGATAGCCCACGGAGTTTGCTATAAGTATGTCAAAATTTCATAGAACTTTGACGTTTAAAATTACACTTGCACTGCGTGGGTTAGCAAAATCTTTGCAGACTTTTCTTGGTCTAACTATCTGCTTTTACGACATCGAGCCGTCGCTATTTTGGTCTGCCTTGGGGTCGGGCCGTCAACACCCCCACCACAGCACACCACACACCACAGTACCAGTAAGGTAGAATAAGTACCAGTGCTCGATGCTACTACTCGACATGGGCACTTTATATCAAAGTAATATAGGTTAAATTTGAACGGCGAAGCTTTTTCTGTATTCAAATTTAATCCTTGTCACTTTAACATAAAGTGCCCATGTCGATCACTAGTACTTCTAACTTATCTTCTTCTTCTTCTTCCTGGCGTTATCCCGGCATTTTGCCACGGCACTTAACTTATATTGTCATTAAATTTTTTGCAGCAAAAATCCTAATTCTCGCCACGGTCGCCGTGGCCCACGCCAGACACGTTATAGTGGACGTAGAGGGGGCTTCAACGGCCAGCGATCGTTGTCCAGCCCAGGGCCATCACCTTCTACCCCACGAGTGGGACTGTACCAAGTTCTACTACTGCGAATATGGGCAGAAGTGGGTCACGCCGAGGGACTGTGCGCCTGGGACCGAGTTCTCATATGAAATTCAGGTACATGCCTTGGTATCGAAACTTTAGGGCCATGGGGCTTGGAGGATTTGCCCTAAGGCCAAGTAGGCCCAGGCCTAGGTCGGCAAGATACCTATAAAGGGCGCCACTGATTAACAGTCCGCCGGACGGTATCGGCCTGTCAGTTCGGAACTATCAAAATTTTGTTCTAATCAGTGGGCCCTTTTAGGGGCGGCCAATTGTGACAAAAAATGCACTGATGATAGCAAGAAATAACTCAAAATGTAGTCAATATGATGAGAAAGGGGCTACATGGTCTGGGGCCTAAGGCGGCAAAGACTGCAAATCAGCCACTGCGTCAACTGTACAAAGACTATAGAGGCTTCTGATGGTCACCAGAGGGCTGGCCACTATTTCGCCCAGCGTATTAATATTATATCGCCATACAGCGGGGAAATACGGCCAGCCTTCTGGGCTCCTTGCCCGTTGACGGCGATCTGGGCCACATTTATGCTTAGTTTGGGACTAAGTCGATCTGTGTAAGGTGTCTCCCAATATTCATTATATTTTTTTATTAAATTGAATTACCTTATCGCGTTCTTACAGACTTGTGTGCATCCGGACGATGCGAACTGCCAACTATCCAGAGTTCCTCCTTCTTCCGAAGAGAGCGAGGAGTCAGCGGAGACCGAAGCCCCAACTGAGGCCCCAACCACCACTGAGGCCCCAATTCAAAGCACAGAAGCAGCTACTGTAGGACCCGTCATTACCACTGAGGCCCCAATCCTAAGCACAGAGGCAGCTACTGTAGGACCCGTCATTACCACTGAGGCCCCAATTCAAAGCACAGAGGCAGCTACTGTAGGACCCGTCATTACCACTGAGGCCCCAATCCAAAGCACAGAGGCAGCTACTGTAGGACCCGTCATCACCACTGAGGCCCCAATCCAAAGCACAGAGGCAGCTACTGTAGGACCCGTCATCACCACTGAGGCTCCAATCCCAAGCACAGAGGCAGCTACTGTAGGACCCGTCATCACCACTGAGGCACCAATCCAAAGCACAGAGGCAGCTACTGTAGGCCCCGTCATCACCACTGAGGCCCCAATCCCAAGCACAGAGGCAGCTACTGTAGGACCCGTCATCACCACTGAGGCTCCAATCCAAAGCACAGAAGCAGCTACTGTAGGACCCGCCATAACCACTGAGGCCGCCACTGAGGCAACAACTGAGGCCGCAACAGAGGCCCCTGAATTAGAACTACTTCCCAACGGTTGCCCAGTAGACTTTGACGTCCATCAACTGCTGCCGCATGAGACGCGTTGTGACAAGTTTTACTACTGTGTGTTTGGGGAAAAACTCGTCAGGGATTGCCCACCTAACACTGCTTTCAACCCTGATATACAGGTATGTTAACTCAGAATTAGATTAGAACCTATAATTTTAAGACGAAAGTGGAGGAGCTACGCATAATTATTTTCTATCGTTTTTTCACGGAAACGTACGAACGTGTCTCGCTATTTCAGTCAGTCTCAGTACAAAAATTACTGAGGTTGACACAAGGAGAATAACAAATACGAACCGAACCTTTCCGAGAAAATACAATGGAAAATAATTAATTCACTGACACCTGTAGGGGACTTATCTATTTTTTTATTAATTGGATTAAACAATTCCATTGTACTCAGTTATCAGTGGAAGAATTATTGTATCATAATCTTTATAAGCTGACGAATATTTAATGCAAAAAAATTTGTAGGCTTAATCGTTGTCTTATCAGTTATCATACGGTCACAAGAAGTTGGAACACCAGTGTCTTAAAGAGATTAATTTTATTTGCCTTAAGGAGAGCCTCGAATAACTTAGACTTATGGTAGATTCCCCCACATAACTTATACTCTGTATCTTTAGGTATTTAAATAAAAGTAAACAAATAATTTGTACATTTTCGGGTAGTTATAACATTTATTGGTTAACCAACCAAATAGGAAACCACCTAGATCTGTCACTGAATGACCTGACTTTAACTTACATTATTTGATCGTGTAATTTCATCTACACTCAACTGGCTTAAGGAGCCATTTGAGGGTAGATTTTGTTTACTTTTATTTAAATACCTAAAGATACAGACTACAATTAATAACTTTCCCCAGGTCTGCGACGATCCCGCGAACGTAGACTGCGTTAACGCCTCCGAATCCTCAGAGATTTCGGACGAAGGCCCAGGATCCTCAGAAATTACAGTAGAATCCTCAGAAGAAGATCTCGAAGGCAGCGGAGAGGTCGACATAGAAGTTGAGGAACTCCTTCCCAACGGATGCCCTGCGGACTTCGATGTTCACAAGCTCCTGCCTCATGAGAGTGACTGTGCCAAGTTCTACTACTGCGTGTTTGGAGAGACCGTCGTGAGGGAATGCGCGCCGGGGACGCTGTTCAATGCTGAGTTAGAGGTAGGTTTTGGTTACACGTGTAAGACTGAGTAGACTGCAGTACGGATATGATGGTCGTTCTTGCCTACGTGACAGCATGATAAAACGGTATCAGTCACTTTCAATCGCCCAGTGTTAAAAAGTGACAGATATTTTATCATGTGGATAAAGCCATCCATAATAGGCCTGCAGCAAGTTCTATTACTGTGTTTGGAGAGACCGTAGAGAGAATGCGGGCCAGGGACACTGTTTAATGCTGAGTTGGAGGTAGGTTTTGGTTAAACGAGTAAGACTGAGTAGACTGCAGCATGTTCTATTACTGTGTGTTTGGAGAGACCGTCGTGAGGGAATGCGGGCCGGGGGGGGACGGGACACTGTTCAATGCTGAGTTGGAGGTAGGTTTTGGTTAAACGAGTAAGTAAGACTGAGTAGACTGCAGCATGTTCTATTACTGTGTGTTTGGAGAGACCGTTGAGAGAGAATGCGGGCCGGGGGGGGGACACTGTTCAATGCTGAGTTGGAGGTAGGTTTTGGTTAAACGAGTAAGAGTAAGTAGACTGCAGCATGTTCTATTACTGTGTGTTTGGAGAGACCGTTGAGAGAGAATGCGGGCCGGGGGGGGCGGGAAGGGGCACTGTTCAATGCTGAGTTGGAGGTAGGTTTTGGTTAAACGAGTAACACGAAGTAGACTGCAGCAAGTTCTATTACTGTGTGTTTGGGGAGACTGTTGAGAGAATGCGGGCCGGGGACGCTGTTCAATGCTGAGTTGGAGGTAGGTTTTCGTTAAACGAGTAAGGTAAGGTCAATGACCGTTTATAAGGAAGACAATTTACCTATAGACTGATTCGTCGCTTAAAGAAGAATGTCGCTTAGGTTCACATGATAGGAAAGGTTAAAACTCTTGTTAAGTCTTCGCCGAATTAACTTTGTCATTTTTCTGTGAAAGAACATCGTTAAGAAACCGGATCAATTGGTCAAAATTATTTTCGTTGTCATGTTTTTATTACAAGCTTTTATTTAGTTTCACCTGACCGTTGTCTGTCTGTAACCAAATCTTGCAAGTTAAATTTGATCCACTTCCCGGTTTCCGATTGAGCTGAAATTTTGCATACATGTATAAATCGGATGACCAATGCAATATTATGGTACCATCGAGCTGATCTGATGATGGAGACAGGAGGTGGCCAAAGGAACTCTGTGATGAAACAACGCAACCTAATTGTATTAGGGGTCGATGAGTATTAGTTGTTTGTCGTATGAAAAGTACAGTCAGATATAAAAGCTTGTACCAAAAATTAAATTTTTGCCAAAACCATTTATTGATATGGATACGGTATAACTTCTATATGTATAGAGGTGCAAAACGAACAATTTTTCTGTTTATTCTTAGGTAGGTATATAAAAGACAAAACAACACATTTCAACCGATTAAGTTATCGGTCATTAATTGGATTAGCCGCAAGATTAGTAGATTGTTAATAAAAGAGTAGTAAATAAAGATACTAATACTGTATCCTGGTTGCTTTCGCTACAAGTGTTAAGGAATAATAGGTACCTAAAATACGACGATGAAAATATTCGCAGTGAATAATCCGATATTTCATAACAAAGGCTCTATTTTCATAACTAAGTTTCTATTGTTCATAACTATTCCAAATTTCAAATCAATAGCTTCAGTACAGTATTAGTTCTCGATATATTTAGCGATGTGACAGACGGACAGAGTCGCACCATAAGGGTTCCTTTTGTACCTTTTTGGTACGGAACCCTAAAAAGCTCGTTAACCAAGACCTCCATTGTTATTACAAGCATTTATTTCACAGGTATGCGACAGGCCAGAGAATGTTGTATGTGCCAACGCTGTCAGCGATGAAAACGAATCTAATGAAAGCGCTGAGAATGAAAACAACAACGAAAGTGAAGGAAATAGTGAAGAAAGTGACGGAAATAGTGAAGAAAGTGACATCCTAGAGAATGGATGCCCTGCTGACTTCGATATCCATCAACTGTTGCCACATGAAAGTGACTGTACCAAGTTCTACTACTGCGTGTTTGGTGAGAAGGTCGAGAGGGAGTGTGACCCTAACACTCACTTCAACCCTACTCTACAGGTAACTTGAGCTACGAAATAGCATTTATCTAAATTTCAGCATTTATCGAAATAGCATTTATTAAATTTAAAGGTTTTTTTCGGTCCACCCGCACATTAGCTGCACTTGTGTTTTTCGTTACTGATGTTTCGTTACTGACAATATAACAATATCTGCAGAAGGATTCAAAATTCTTAAATACACAAAAATCACATTTATATTAGTTTGTTTTATATTTCGTAAAACATAGAACATAGATTCTTGCGTTTTTTTTTAATCAAATGTTGAAACACTAAACTTTCTGCTTACTCAGTAGATGGCCCAGAATGTAAATATTTTTATGCTGATACATTTGCTAAATTTCAATGTATAAACCGATGATTTGCCGATGATTTGAGAGATTGTGTCATTATTATAATTAATATTTTCACAGGTGTGCGACTGGCCACAAAACGCTGGATGTGCCAATGCAGGCAGCAATGAAAACGAATCTACCGGCAGCGCTGAGAATGGAAACAGCGAAGAAACCAGTGAGGAAACTGGAGCCAGTAATGAAAATGGTAGCAGTGAAGAAACTAAGAACAGTAGCGAAGAAGCCACTACTACCGCCGCCCCTGAAACTGACGCTACCACTCCTGAAACTGACGCTACCACCCCTGAAACTGACGCTACCACATCTGCACCCATAACTTTGCCTACTGAAGCACCAGAAGTAGAATTGCTGCCTAACGGATGCCCTGCTGACTTCGATGTCCATCAGCTCTTACCTCATGAGAGTGACTGTGCCAAGTTCTACTACTGTGTATTCGGAGAGAAGGTCGAGAGGGATTGTGCCCCTGGGACTAATTTCAACCCCACTTTACAGGTAAAGCGGTGGAAACATTCAACATCCTTAAATACCACAATTTATTTATTTATTTGTTAGCCTGTTGTGTCCCACTGCTGGGCAAAGGCCTCTCTCTCTTTCTTCGACGTGTCTCGTTCTATGGCAATATTAGGCCAATCTTTCCGAAAGACGTCAAGATCGTGCCGCCATCTCCAAATACCACAAACATTTTATTAAAATTAGTTTCAACTATTTCCCTCATCACCCACCATTCGCATTCAAAATTTAAATCTATAAAACTAAGATTTTAAAGACTCTGACATTATACACTTTTCTCAGGTGTGCGACAGGCCAGAAAACGCTGGATGTGCCAACGCCGATAGCGGTGAAAACGAATCTACTGGAAGCGCTGAGAATGGAAGCAACGAGGAAAACGGAAACAGCAACGAAGACAATGAAAACGGCAATAGCAACGAAGACAATGAAAACGGCAATAGCAACGAAGACAATGAAAATGGCAATAGCAACGAAAACAACGGAAGTAGTGGAGAAAGCGACATTTTACCCAACGGATGCCCCGCCGACTTCGATGTTCACACGCTCTTGCCTCACGAATATGAATGTGGAAAATTCTACTACTGTGTATTTGGACAAAAGGTTGAGAGGGACTGTGCGCCTGGAACACATTTCAATCCTACTTTACAGGTAAGTGTTTATTTGACTTACTTGACTTATTGTCCTATGTCCCCTAGGTGGGGCAGAGGGCGTCCACAGTGCGCCGCCATCTGGATCGGTCTTGAGCTTCGTGCTTGAGTTCGCTCCAAGTCTTCCCGATAGCCTTCGCCTCTGCAACAATAGTCCGGCGCCAGGTCTGTTTTGGGCGGCAACGTTTCCTCTTTCCTTGGGGATTCCAGTCGAGGGCTTGCCTTGGTATGTGGTCAGGATCCCTTCGGAGTGTATGCCCAATCCAACTCCATAACGTAACGTAAATATTACAAACTTAATACTTAAGTACCTTATAAAATAAAATAACTAAAACTAAAAAAAATCCCTAAAACCTACCTTCCAAGGCCCGTAGAACACAAAATGGTTCGCAAAACACCCGCAACCTTAGTAAAAAAAAACCTTAGGTACTTAGTAAATAATGAATACCTATTTCAGGTTTGCGACTTACCCGAAAATGTTTTATGCGTGGGCAAAGCCGGCTCTAGCGTTGAGTCTTCCAGTGAAGAGTCCTCCTCTGAAGAAGTAGGCCCCATCCTACCCAACGGATGTCCTTCAGACTTCGATGTTCACCAACTGTTGCCACATGAAAGCGATTGTGCCAAGTTCTACTACTGTGTATTTGGTGAGAAGGTCGAGAGAGATTGTGCCCCTGGAACTAATTTCAGCCCTACATTACAGGTAATTTGAATTAAAAAAATATCGAATTGTGATGTGGATGAATTTAACATCCTTAAAATCCCAATTTAATATAATGTTACTTTGTTTTTTGTTGCATAAGATATAATTCAACTATTGCTTGTTGTCCATATACAGGCAGCCAGGACCCAACAAACAATTAGGCGACACTTAGCACTTATTTTATCACCTAAAGACATATAATGGCTGTAGAATAGCTATATACTCTAAGCTTACAGGCTCTGGTGACATCAAGGTCTTTAAGAGGTCCATGTGTAGCTTTAAGATTTACAATAGCCGTTTTGGCCGCTATAATGGATCTTAAGCAGCTAGTGTTATAGCTCGAAGTGAATTCTACCACCTTAACATCTATATGAGTAACAAGCAGCTGCAATTTTCACTTAAGGTTCTAAACAGGCGATAAAAACTCTTTTATAGCTCCGTTACTCGCAATCGCTTCTTAACTCTCTTGTCTCACTTACAGTCGAAATGAGAAGTTATGAGTCACTTTTATAGATCATGTAGTCGCAGACGGGCGTTATTCAATACCTTAGTACATCTTATAGTGTTATTTAGAGTCTTACTTACAACCTAAGCCTATAGCGCCATGTTAATATGACCGATGAATCAATAAGCAAAACAAAAACTGTTAATTAGAACGTAAATACTTAATAAAAATCGATACTTTTACTCAATATAGACATAATGTTAGTATTGTTGTATTTAAAACCGGACTTCACGTATATTGTGTAATTTTGCGAAAATTAAATACGGTGGACCACAATTTAAAAAATATTATATTCAGATAAATATGCAAAGGATCAGAGGCCCTTTAAAATTTTGTTAGTAATACATATAGTTATTGACAGTGTAATTAATTTCGCCATCATAAATCCGCAGATGACACCGGCATCGGTGAACTAAAATAATTATTTGCTTTTATTTATCCGCCATTACATTTCACTTCAAGCTGTCACAGTGCAAGCTTACAAATAATAATACAAAATGGCAACATCTGCAACCAAAGCAGGCAGGGCTAAGGAAAAAATGTGCAATTACCTTCTTGAGTGTTACAAATATTGACTTTAAATGCTAATATACCATCTAAAGCTGAAAGTATCATCTATATAGCTCTACACTACTACTCAAACAGTTAGTAGTCGCTTATTTGGCACCCTTTTAAATCCTAAGTTGTTAATCAACGCTATTACAGCACTACTTTAGCGCTCTTCTACTACAACAGTTTGTAGTCACCTATATGCAACCCATATAGCTCCTAAAGTATTAATTAACACTATTGTAGCTCCACTATACCGCTCTTATGTCTCTTTTTTTATCCGCTAACCCTACTGTAGCACTGTTATAAATCTTACGGTGATAAAATTTGTGCCCAATCCGGGGTTAAAACGGGGTTATAGCCGGCTATAACTCCTATTTTTAGAGTACTAACAACACCTAAAGAGTAAATAGGCGCTTATATAAATCTCTTGTAACCCTTAAATTTAGCGCCTAATGTTAGTTGGGGAGACTATAATTATATTTTGTTTTTTAAAATAAAATTTGGTTAGTCAGGATATAGTTCACGAAGTACTAGGCTACTTCATTCGGCTGATGTATTCCGAGAATTTCAATCTATAAAACTATGATTTTAAAAACATACATATTTTCACAGGTATGCGTCATGCCAGAAGACGCTGGGTGTGCCAACGCTGGCAGCAATGAAAACGAATCTGCCGGAAGTGCTGAGAACGGCAACAGCCAAGAAACCAGTGAAGAAAGTGAAGCCAGCAATGAAAATGGTAGCAGTGAAGATGCTAACAGCAGCGAAGAAGCCACTACTACCGCCGCCCCTGAAACTGACGCTACCACATCTGCACCCATAACTTTGCCTACTGACGCACCAGAAACAGAAGCCACTACTACCGCCGCCCCTGAAACTGACGCTACCACTGCTGCACCCATAACTTTGCCTACTGAAGCACCAGAAATAGAATTGCTGCCTAACGGATGCCCTGCGGACTTCAATGTCCATCAACTCTTACCTCATGAGAGTGACTGTGCCAAGTTCTACTACTGTGTGTTTGGAGACAAGGTCGAGAGGGATTGTGCCCCTGGAACACATTTCAACCCTACTTTACAGGTACCTTAAATTACCAAATAGCTTTTACAAGCATTGATTAATATAAATGAAAGGATTCAGTTATATTTTTGTTTCGAAAAACACAGTTCACCAAATGTTTCGTCTTTCTGTTCCGTCAGCCAGGATACGACAGTTTTACAGAAACAAATATTGAAACACTTTTTGCTTGCATGCTGATACATTCGCTGAACTTTAATCTAAAAAACCAAGATCTTACAGCCTCCTACATATAATTAATTTTTCTCAGGTGTGCGACAATCCTGAAAACGCTGGATGTGCCAACGCCGACAGCGGTGAAAACGAATCTACTGGAAGCTCTGAGAATGGAAACAGCGACAGCAACGAGGATAATGGAAACAGCAATGATAGCAACGGAAACAGCGAAGAAAACAACGAAAGTAGCGAAGAAAGCGGCATTTTACCCAACGGATGCCCCGCCGACTTTGACGTACACCAATTGTTGCCACATGAAGATAACTGTGCCAAGTTCTACTACTGTGTGTTCGGTGAGAAGGTCGAGAGAGATTGTGCCCCTGGAACGCATTTCAGCGCTGCTGACCAGGTTAGTTGATCTCCAAAATGGCATTAATTGTATCGAAAAATCAAAGTAGGTACTAGTAGTAGCAGCTTAATTTCCTGAAATTCTACAGAAATCTTATTCATATTACATAATTTATTGTGTTAAACATCATGTGTCAAATCAAATAATCAATCATCATCATGTGTAAAACATAGTTCCACTATTCTTCGCAATATCACAACATAACCTGGCGGTACACGGCCTAGGCTGCCAGTGGTTAGGGCTCCAGAGAGTGTTTCTTTGTCTGTAGCCCTAACCCCGGCAGGTCCAGTATTACCACATTCTGCATCTGACCTGTGATCTAGCCCCCCAGCGAGTGTTTCTATGTATTGGTTAAGACTTCCTCTCTATATGCACCGTTCGCTACAACAATTATCGGAACAATGACCGCCGAATCAACATCACACATGGCGGTTACCGAATGAGCCAACTCTAGGTACTGGACTAGATTTTCTCGGTTTTCAACTGTGTCCTTATCAACTTTATCTCAGGTATGCGTCAGGCCAGAAGACGCTGGATGTGCCAACGCCGACAGCGGTGAAAACGAATCTACTGGAAGCTCTGAGAATGGAAACAGCGACAGCAACGAGGATAATGGAAACAGCAATGATAGCAACGGAAACAGCGAAGAAAACAACGAAAGTAGCGAAGAAAGCGGCATTTTACCCAACGGATGCCCCGCCGACTTTGACGTCCACCAACTGTTGCCACATGAAGATAACTGTGCCAAGTTCTACTACTGTGTGTTTGGAGAAAAGGTCGAGAGGGATTGTGCCCCTGGGACTCATTTCAACCCTACATTACAGGTACGTTGAAATACGTAATAGCATTTAAGTGCATAGAATAACCGTAAGGGTTTAAAATCCTTACTCCGCTGGCTCACAGTGACCCAAAAAGTATATTCAGTTCCACAAGAATCTTATTAAATTTAATTTGTTGTATCATCAATTCATCATCATCTTTTTCGCGTTATCCCGGCATTTTGCCTCGGCTCATGGGAACCTGGGGTCCGCTTGGCAACTAAAATTAATTTGTTGTATACAGAAACAAATATTAAAACTATTGCTACTTGCTCAGTAGATGGCCCAAAAAGTATCATATACTTATGCCAAAACATTCACAAAATTTAATTCTTTAAAACCCTCATTTTAAAGACCGTGTCCTTATTAACTTTTTCTCAGGTGTGCGACAGGCCAGAAAATGCTGGATGTGCCAATGCCGGCAGCGAAGAATCTGGTGACAGCGCCGAGAATGGA